>NC_051164.1:56505379-56600906 GCF_013339745.2 Dermacentor silvarum
TTGTAACGTGTGCCAAAATTTTAAAATATGCTTGTACCGCGTAGCTTGACAGAACCAAGAAATTATAGGAACCGTCGCTTGGAGCAAGTCCGCCAATTTTAGTTTATTTATTATACATACATTATAGTAGTTATAGACCTCTTTCATTTAGTTATTAGTCTCTTGTTGCTCAATACCTGCTTATTAACAGTTAAGTGCTACGCCGGTAGTCGCGCGCCACTTTCTTGCACTTCGTGAGCTTTCTTTTATGCTTGCAAACAGCGTATGTAACACTATTGAGAAAAAGCAAAGCGGATGGCGAATTTTCAGGATGGTACATTTTTCTCGTTGGCCCTTTATTTTGAGTATACATTTGAAAAGTTGTTTAGTAATAACTAATGAGGTATTCAGCGGAAATACAAAAAAAAAGATACTCTGACTTGCTCCAAGCGACGGAAAACAACATAACCTTAGTTCTGTCCAGCTGCGTGGCATTTGTATATATATTTTAAGTTTCTGGCACAAGTACGTTGGGCACATGGTATAGAGGATACAGACGTACTAAGCAGTGACATTGGAAGACATGTATAAATGGTCGATATAACGAAGGAATTTTCACCGGATATATTGAAGTCTTATAAAAATCTGGACAGTTTCTGGGCAGTTCTGAAAGATGTCAGAACTCCCTTGTATAACCGGTGTATAACCTCACTGGGATTGATCTATATGATGCTTGGACTAGCGTAGATTTGAGATTTTTTTTTTTACTACTAAGTGTCCGCCGCCGTCCATTTTCATTTTTGTTTCATTCAATCGAAGCTGTGTTAGTCGCTGTGAATGCCCATCTCATGATATATTTATTCCCATGGGAAGTGTTGGAATCAGTTTCTAGGGTTCATGGTTCGAAGTCGGGGGGGGGGGGGGGGGGGTAACACCGCGAGTTGCTTGCGCACGCTGCCGGATCACCTCAAAAGGTTAGTTTACTGTGCTATACTGATGCGTCGCATTAAGCTATGTGACTCCGCACCTGATGTTGCACCTCCGCTTCTGCATACTGTAACATCACTATACAATCAAGAAGAAACAGTAGACGCCGTTCTCATGGGCAGAAGTTGGCTCCTTGCAGAGATTAGCTGGTTCTCCGTAACGGTCCGCTTGGGGAGCTTGCATCAATTGCAGTACCACATGAACATCGCAAGATCACAGCGCTTGCGAACGCGTAAGCTTCGGCAGAGGAGTTCCACAATAATAGCGACATAACGTTACTTGAATAGAGTCCCTTGAGCGCTTCGCAAAGCTGACGCACTGACCCACTGGAATGCTTAGCTAGTCGGCAGTCCCACGACCTCCGCGTCCAGTCGCAACAGCAGGAAATGCAGCTTAAAATATCTCAATAATCATAAAACACTTACTTTGCTGTAGATACCTTTTATTTCGCCCGTTTATTTCTTAGAATGTGTGAAAATATGCCACTGACATGTAGCTTCATCAGGTTAGGTCGTGTGTTGTGAATGTGACATTTTTTCAAAAAATTACGGAATTTTGACAGCATTGTTTATTTCGGGGTCTTGGCAGGGAAACCACTTGGGAAGGCCGCGCAATGAGAACCTGAATTTTGACCACATGTGGTCCTTTAACTTGCGGTTATGGACGATACACGCGCGTTATTTTTATTCTACCCCCATCCTTATGTGGAATCTATGACCGGCATTCCACTGGCGACATTGTGCTCAGCAACGCCGGACCATTGCCACTGAGCTACCGTGGCGAGTGACAGCTCGGCGATATAAAGTGGTGGAGTAAAAGCGATTTGCAGCAAGGGCGTTGTTTATCAATACTGAAATATTTAGTATGAAGTGTCGTGACTATGGGCCAAATGGTTTTATACCCTAGCATCCCTACACACGCCAGATAGAGAAGAGGCAGATGGTCTTCTCAGTCACAAGAAACACAGAAAGCATGAAGATGTGGCCGAAGAAGGAGTGGTTTTTGTTCAGGCTGCGTTCGTTAAATGCCCGCACAGTGCGAAGTGTCAATATAGGCATCTTTCGAGCCGGAACAACGGTGAAATTTCCGTAATCACATTTGAACACCACTCAGGCCTAACATGGCGAACGTCATATTACAGAAGTACAGCACACATGGTTAGACTAAAGGAACGTGGTTTCAGCGTGGACCATACAGGGTCCACCACTGCAAGAACCATAAGACAGAATGAGCTATACAGCCGTACCCGGCTGAATGACGCGGTTCGCGAGACGTCCGTGAGCGAGCAGACCTTGTCTTATCAAGGAAGTGGAGGTGGGCTATGGGTGTATACCGTTCCGTGTAAAATCACTATAGAAGAGGCCAGACTGTAGACAACACCCATGGAAAAAAATACTTCCGAGAATTCCGAAACCACGTGTGCCATAGCGTAAGTTCACCGATTGGGAAGTGCATTAGACTGCAGTCAGTTTCACGACAAAAAAAGCAGCATTGAGGCTTGCGCTGCGTTCCTTGTCTTTGCTCAAGCAGTTGAGCGATGAAGTGCCACTACAACATTCTGCGAATCCTAGTGGCGCAATAAGGAGGAACTTTTGGCCGAGGAAATTGCGGCTGCATATACTTTACCAGTGGGTAACGGCGCGAGTGACTGTGTCCTCCCGGAATTCTCATCGATATGTATTTTAAGGTCTGACAGTTTTTCTGTGGTCATTGCATGGTGCTACGTGAACGAAGTAGTGAAAAAGTAGTGAAACTGAAATTACACGTGACAGTGCGTTTAAATATGATTGGTTGCAAGCTTACAATACTATGCTCAACGGTTTTCTTTGAGACAGTCTTGTTCAATTCATTAAGATGCTAGGTTTTAGTAGGGACCAAGTAGCCTGCTTTTTATTATGTTTCACGTTAGTTGCTTGTTTTTTTCTTACTCAGGCAGCTAAAGTTACTCTGACAGCTAATTGATGAATTCTTAACATCACTAGTGGTTGATCCCTTACTCAACATGATACTGTCCAGATATTCGAGCCATAGAGTCGAGGTGTCTTTATATTATAGGACCACTTATGCTGTTAGCCGCTATACGGGTGGTCATTTGTAAGTTCTACGGAATTTTTAAAATTGCCTATTACATAACCACGATTCTAGTCCTTAAGCTGGATTGTTCAGAGAGGCGGACATTACCTGCACGAGAAATCTTAACACAGTCAACTAAATAACGTCAAATACTATATGAATTCCTGATTATTTACTTTACGGCAAATGTGGCAGTTTACGAACTGTAACCGGTGAACTTGCAAGGAGTCTTCTATTGTAAGAATTTCCAGAGTAGGACCAATTTGGAGATATGCGCTATCATCTCGCCGTAAAAATACCTGTTTTTCTACTCACTCTTTTAACACTCTCTACAAAACGTTCGTTTATGTACTGATGCACAAGAGTAACTGCAACGTATATGTATTTCGTCCCACATTTTGGGAAATATCGCGAAATTGGTGCCCTCAATGAAATTCATTCAAGTGGATGCGTCTTGCAAACTCACCGGCTACAGTTCATGGTTTGCAATATGTGGCGTAAAGTAAATAATTAACAAGTAAACTAATAAATGTTCATTAGTTAGTTGATTTTGTGTTTAGATTTCTCGTGCTAGTAATGGTCACCTCTTTAAATAATACAGCACAAGGAGAATCGTGCTATCTGCCACAGGTCATATTTAAACATTCCGTAAAACTTCAAAATAATCACCCCGTATACCCCCAATATAGTTGTTTCTCACTTTCTTTAGCACAAAATAGCAAAATAGAGCTGTTTTCTCGAGTATTTCATCCAAGCTGTAAGCCACGTTTCTCTGTCACCACTATCACGCGCAAACATTATCAGTGTAGCGACAGTAAACTATGAGCTTATATCTGTGTTTAAAAACATCGCCTGTATATTTTTCACTTTCTTCATCCTCTTCCGCTGGGGCCTTTCTTCGTTCTTTGGTGTGTCCTTATTCAATGTCTTGATGTCAGATAAATATTTTTCTCTAATGCTATCTTTCCTCTTATTTCATAGATTTATTTCTTTCTTCCTTTATTACGCGTTCATTTTCTTCAGTCACTGACTTCTTTGTCATAATTTGCTTTTCATCGATCACTGGCGAACCCAAACTTCCGCGTGTGTTTAATTACGCTTCTTCCCGTAGGATCTTTTTTTTTTCTGTCCGCTCGTTTCACACACTGCCTCTTGATAAACTCCACCCAGAACTACTTGATTACGGCGCGTTTCTCTGTTTGTTCTTGTATAGATTTCGTTGAGACTCCGCGTCTCAGTTCACCAGTATTTCAGAGTGCTTTTGGAGTCACTATAATTACTTTGCTAAACGTTCGTGCTGTTTCTACATTTCTGCTCTTTTAAATTGCCCCCGGGCAGTCACATTACTTTCAGTGTGTTTGTTCTCGCAGCCAATTCAACCGGGGCAGCAGCTGAACTCTTTAAAGGAACAGTAAACGAGAATATTCAGTCACCATAGATCGATAGAATATTCATCTAAGAGCCTAGAGTTTTTTTCGGTGTGCCAGTATATCACTTTGTTGCGTAGAAAATTGTCGCCGGAGGCCCCGCTGCTGTTCCGCTGTTTGAACCGCCTGCGTCAGAACAGACGGCTTAACGTAAACTTTGCGTGACCACCCCCTGGGTCACCCTCTGTGCCACCCTCTATAATTCAGCCAGTACTGACGGTACAAGAGAGATATTATATTCCTCTAAAGGTTCTGCGTATTCGGTTTTCTTTTATTGTCCTTTTCTGGCTTACAAAAGCCCTGTTCTCGCTACGAATGATGAATTCATTATTACAGAAGCTTAAACTTTTAACGGAGCTCAATCTAATATTTTCGTCTAGCGTCCCTTTGCAGCAGGTTTGCTCTTCCGGCCCGTCCATCGGACCTGTCCATTACGTTGTAGTCATGACGTCATCGTAGTGCACATCCACAACTTCATGCGCGCCATGAGGTCATGATGAACACAACCTATTCTGCACCATTGAGAAACAGCTAAGGTCGTACCGATCCGCAAGTCAGGTGACAAATTAAGCGTAAAGCAATACAGACCAATTTCGTTATTATGCACTTGTAGCAAAGTATTGGAGCACTTTATTTTCAAACACCTAAGTTTTCACCAGGAAGCAATTACCTTTTTCCAACCTGGCGAACACGGGTTCCGCCGAGGCTTATCGACAGTCACACAATTGGTTGTTACCATCAATTACCTTGCAGTTGCTCTTCATAAGCGCCGTCATGTAGACATGATATTTTTTATTTCGAAAAAGCTTTCGACAGAATATCGTCTTCCAAGCTGATCTTAAAGTTAAGGAACGGTTTAAGGAACGATAAGATCATGCGGTGCCTTCACTTATCTTTCTAAGAGATACCAATACGTTCAAATAGTCTAATTTAAATCGACCCCTTTACCGGCTTTGTCCGGAGTCCCACAGGGCTCAGTATTAGGGCCCCTCCTTTTTCTGATTTATTTAAATGATTTTTCACTGGACTCTCCCGTAAACAGCCGCTTTACCTACAATGCCTATGGTAGAAACGTATCCGTGACCAGCTTGCGCATGCAATCCATACTGCCCCTACTTTAGTCGCGTCGCTAGATTCGGACAAGCTTGGGAAGTAAGCTTGGAACGTAGTCTGCCCCTACGCAGGCTTGGTTCCAATCTTTATGGCGTTGCGTCAAAATGGCTGCCGTGCAGGCTGGTTCGACTCGAACTTATTGTCGAGCTCCTGATACGCCGCGGACGTCTGTGCCGGGATCGCACGGACACCTTCGAAGTGTTCGAGGAAGACGAGCTTCAGGGGCGATTCCGGTTTGGTCGCGCGGGCATCGCGTACCTCGCCGAGCTCCTGCGTGACGAAATTGAACATTTGACGCGCCGGAGCCACGCTTTGAACGTTGAGCAACAATTGGGGCTTGCGATAAAATTCTTTGCCACCGGTAGTTTTTTTACCACGGCCGGCGATACCATCGACGCGCACGAATAGAGGAACAGCCGCACCCTTCGGCGAGTCAATTAATAATTGCCTGTCATTAGTATACACAGTGCGTCATGTTTTGTTTGTGTGCTATGCTTGCTGCATGTATGACGAACATAAATGATGGGCCATGACATGAATATCATGATATGCGTGTCATGTACGTCATGAAACAGCTGCCTACGTCTTGGTGCTCTCATGGTAGTTTCGTTAACTTGGTATGTACCAAAATTGGCATAGTATAACAAGAGTGTATGACGAACATAAATGATAGGTCATGACATAAATGTCATGATATGTGTGACATGTTGATCATGAAACAGATGCCTACGTATTGGTGCTCTCATGGATGAAAAAACCCCAAAGCGACAAATAATGGAGAAATAATCATGACAATGGGTGCAAGTAAGGTTATGATTAACTATAATGGTAGTAGAATACAATAATGATTCAATAATGACCATGGCTCAGCAAAAAACGCAATGACTCAACAAAAAAAGATTGAGACTCAAAAACCACTGGAATGGGTTCGGACGTGGGCACAAAGTGAAGGACACACTAAAGGAAGATTGAATTCATAGTCATGAGAATGCCTCAGCAAAAATGGCAATGTCTCAGCGAGACGCTTCTGATGACACTTCTGATAGCCTGACGTCATCTCTAGCTTACAGTCGAGCAGTATATGTTTCTCAAGGCTGCGCGAAGCATCTTTAGTGTGGCTTCTCCTCAAAAAGACCCATAATGTGGGGAAGACCGTTGCCTCATAACTTTTTTTGTTTCGCGAGGCGGTTACCTGCGGGATGAAAACATTTTGCAAGAACAGTTATATTAAAGATTATCTAGCTTTGTTATTACGATAGCAATAATATGGACACTCCAAGTGCATTCTGCCGTTTCCGTCGTCGTCTCCGTGATGTTCCATATGAAGTCCAAGGGCGATAACACCGTCGCCGCGCACCGTATGCTACATGTGCCCGAGGGGAGCCGACGATCGGGGCTCAATTTGGCACCCGCAAGACAGGGAAGTGGAAAGGAAACGCGCCGTCTTCCGCTGCGCGAAATGCCGTGGGAGTGTGGGCCAAAAGGAGAGGGGGGGGGGGGCGTTGTTCTCCGACAGTAACTGCGTATTTCGCCATCGCGCGCATGAGGAACCGATCATCGCGGCTCAATCTCACGTGCGCGGAGAGGGAAGCGGGAAGGCAATGCGGGAGGGAGGGCAGGGCGGCGTTCCACTCGGGCACCAACTGCGTGCTTCGCACGGCCGCGCGCGGCCGCGCGCGCCATACCTTGAAAGCGATCTGCAGGCGGTTCATACCTTTGTGGGTGCGAAGTTCTCGTCGCTCAGTTTGCGTTGAAGCGATACACAGCACAAAGGTCGCTTCAATCGATACTGCTGTCGCGCTTCCTGACGCCAGCGTTTTGACAGCGAGTGTCCGCGGTCATCGAGGGGTGATGTGATCATGTTTGCCTACGCGTGCTGTCACCGTGCTTGTTAATTTAGTTAATAAGCAAATAGTGCCAAATTTACGCGGTCGATAAAACTACTATCCTTACTTACTATAGCTGTCTACTAATTTGCTATCGCAATCGATGCTTCGCTTTCCATTCGAAACTACGGCTTTTTTGGGACATTGCGCCACGTCACAGCCTTAAGAGCAGCATTGCCTCCCATGACAGTTGTGGCAGTGCGCACATAATGACGAAGAAATAACGTTGATGCTGGACTATACAGCGCGAGGTAATCGTATACGCGATTGCTGCGCGCTGCAGCGCGATATTTACATTATTAAAATGTTTATTTGCGAAGGCTTTTACTGTTGTATGTCATTGAATCAGGCTGCGAGCAATACGCTGGACCAGAAAAACTGCAAAGGCTATGCATACAAACAAAATATGAATAAGTGGTGTCTCTTGCGTAGATTCATATAAATATCCCAAAATTGTATTGGTCAAACACAGCGTGTTGCTATGGAGCGGGACGTATTGCAATCGGGCAGCGTCTGACTATCCACTCATGCTGTGGAAGAACGAGACAAAGAACCGGAACGCAGCATAAACATCGCATCGCGTGGAACAAAAGAGCGAAAGATATAGCACGCAGCGTTCGTGCTCGAGGCGTGTCCAGCCCACTAGCCTTCTGCGTGCCGGAGACCGCTCCGCAATTGCTTTCGATCGCCTGCATCACGGCGAGTGCTCAATAAATAAGTAAATGTCCCAGCGGCTATGAATAAACGATACGAGTAATAGGCGCAGATCGGTATTTAAATCATCCCCAATTCTCAGGATCCGACAAAAGAGGAAGGGTGGGGTGCGAAGGTGGAGTCGTAAATACAATTGGCGAGGTTCTTGCAATCAACATCTTTTTTCTTAATCGTCGTTCATTTGGCTTGTTTCAGCACTAGCATTAAATCATTGATGCAGCTCCCCATACTACTGCAAACAGCTTTATTTAGAATATGGAGGGCGCATTCCAAGATACCTATTGCTTCGACTATAGAAGACATGTTGGGCTGCTGAGCATGAGGTCACGGGATCGAATCCCGGCCACGGCGGCCGCATTTCGATGGGGGTGAAATGCGAAAACACCCGTGTACTTAGATTTAGGTGGACGTAAAGAACCCCAGGTGGTCCAAATTTCCTGAGTCCCCCACTACGGCGTGCCTCATAATCATATCGTGGTTTTGGCACGTAGAACGTCATAATTTATTTATTTACTATAGAAGACATACATTGCTTCCAATACCCGCTCACTTTCTTATGACACTCGCTCACCAAGATCAGCTGCGTGCATGCCGGCATGGCAGCGGCTGCATGACGATGACACAGCGACGGCTACGAAATGACGAAGAAAAAATTGAGTAGATGAACAACGAAGGTGGTATGATGACCATAGATTGGCATATCTAAAACAATGTCATAGCGTGCGACAGAATGGGCCAAGAGTCGGGTGAAGAAGCTGGTATGACAACGATGGTACGACGGCAGCGTGAGACGATGTTATGACGACAATTGTATGACAACGATTGTGTGATGACGATGAAGTGACGTCGATGGCGTGAGAAGACTCGAATGATGAAGTTCGAATGACGACAAAGGAGCGGCCACGACGGCAACGCAATAACCATATTGAGCGTCCAAGCTAATAGACAACTTGTGTCACTAGATCAATGTAAGGGAATACAGACAGACAGAGAGATGGACGGACGCACGGATGGGACTGAAAGTGCCTAAAGTAGGCAAATAATGCTAACCACAATAAATAATTGACATTCAATTAAAGCTCCCGAAGAAGCGTGCTTTTTTTAACCACGCGGGAATGATTATTGACTCTCTAAATTATAGTGTATTTCCTTTCGGCTGCTTAATTTTTCTCCCGAGTGGTAGTGAAAATATCGGTATTCTGCAAGAATCTAACGCAAAAAGTTTGCAAAAAAATATATATTCGTACACAGGCCAACGAATATAGGCCAGTGTGCCTTGAAAGAATCATTCGTCGTATCAAATTATACAATCACTGCATTCTACCAGTAGCATCATAATGCGCAGAAACGAAGGTTATGAAAGAAGGTGCAGATGAAGAAGATAGCGCGCAACGAAATGATAAAGATAAGAAATGACTGGACTAATGTTAAGCGGCGAAAGAACAAGAGTGCGGATTAAGGAAAATTGAGTTTGCCACGCCATATAATGTGAAGGGTAGATAACCGGTGATGCACTAAAGTTGCATAACGGCTGCCAAAGGAGGGAAATCACAGCCGAGGATTGGAGAACCGGGTGGTGTAATAAAATAGAAAACTTGGATGCAGCAGATTGAATCAGTTCACTCAAGACAGGGATAATTGAATACCGCTGGAAGCGAGCTTCGTCCTAAACTGAATATAGAATAGGCTGATCATGATGATGTTGATTATGATGAAACAAGTATCATGGCGCGCTGAATGAAAATGAGCCGAAATTTCGCATGTCGTATCGAAGCCTTTGTGGTAACAGCATGCTAACAATACCGGTGTGGCGTATTGCACCACAGCGCAACGGCATTTCTAACGGCCTTTTACTGTTGAGAGCGTCGCGAAGCGCCTAATTTCAACATTCACATAACAACGCCTAAGCTTAAAAACTTGAATAGCATTGAACGTTTTAATAATAAGCAACAATTAGGTTAAAGCGTAATATAAATTTGACGTTTCCTTGTATGTTACCCTATAAAAGCATTCGCATTAACATTTCCGTGTGTGAAGAGTTACGTCGCTCACAGGGAAACGAATAATTTTCGTTTTCATTTCTTTGCCTTTTTACTTCTCGCGGCCTTTTGTTGCGAAATTTCGTCGTCTTCGTTGAATATATTTCTGTTTAATCGCGCAGCAGCTTGCCATATCGCGAGTAATCTGCTCACCAGATCCAGACAATCAATCCAAGAATGCGAACAGAATACAGTGAAAATGTAGCTTGCACAACGAAATATTAAAAAGAAAACCTGGCGAGTGAATGCAAAATAAAAGGCCGAAGTTTAGCACAAACCTTCAATTCATTTTCTAGCCGAGCCTGGTAACGAATATCCTGCAGAACGTTAAGACACGACGAAAGAAGAACTATATTAACCCAGAGGACGGCCCATACGTGTGGTAAGCCAACGTGAAGATATTTAGGAGGGAAAATGTTATGCGTATCTTTTATTGCCTCTATCGGATAAGTCAGATTTTTTATCTCGAGGGGCGACTGTGTGAGGGGGAGGTTCTCATGACGGTATTCCTTTAGGAATCGAATTGCTCCGAAGATAACGCAATGTAGTTTTTTTTTTCTTTCAAAAGCTTGTGCCACGCTTGCTCCTCCGTCCTTTATAATTGCATTTCTTCAATACCAGTGTCGGCTTATCCTCCGTCTTATTTTTCTACTTTAGTCTCTGCCCGTAGACGGTCTTCGGCAGAAGTACAGATTTTCCCGACGTCTGTTTCTATTCCAACTTTTAAAGTTTCACATTTTCTAAGATGTTCCAACAATGTCTGCACATCCTTCGTTTTTGTCTTTGGTATTTTTAGAGCACGTAACCTTAACGTGTAGCACTATGTTCACTATGACTGCACTCCGTTTTACATTATAATGCCACAGCTAGTTATCATATGACGTGCGTTGAGATATATCCACATCCACTCCACCTAAGGAAAAAACCGGCATGGCAGCAGGTAATTGATGATATGGCTTTCTCGACATTATTTTGCTGTTTTCGTGCCTGTTTTACCGTATCTTATCTTGCACTTCCTTTCTTCAGTCCCTTTGAATTGTTCGGGGCTTCACTTATTGAATAACGCTTATTCTATAGGGTTTCGCTTGAGACCTAAACTTACGGCGGAGCAATGAGAGAATTGAGCAGTAAGCATTTTCAGGTGTCTTGCGCCACCTACAAAAAACCGCTTTTGATAAAAATCCGTGTGCAATGACCTCGCGAAACGAATATTCTCAGATCAACTTATAGTATCCTACGTAAAAACGTTTTTATCCCCTATATCTTGTGCGCCTGTTGCATGTGGGAGTAGTGGAAAATACGAGGTTTTATAAAAGGGGTTGCCTAGAAGATGATTACTCGTATACTTTTTTAAGCTGTTTGGGTAACTAAAATGCGGAAATTCTGCAATTATCTTGTGCTTTCTATTAGCACAAGTTTACATTTTACGGATTCAAACACACTACTAGAAAAGCCTCCCCAAAATTTGTCTGTACACTAATTCGTATTTTAACAGAACCTGCCCACGGGTAGAGATAAGGAAGATAAGATAAAATCTTGCCAACGCATATTAGGAATGCCATGTAGATTTTGAATGTGTTCGCATTAGGACAGTCAAAAAAATGTACGTCTGTGAAGTATGGAAAGCTGGTCACGTGGTAGATGTAGAGGTATGTCTTGTGCGTGTGTGTGTGTGTGTGCGTGCGTGCGTGCGTGCGTGCGTGCGTGCGTGCGCGCGTGTGTGTGCGCGCGCGCGCGCACGCAACAGATGGTGATTTGCTCAGTAGCACCATCAGTTGCACTTCGCTCCTCGGAGGAGCTGGACGTGTGCTGAGTGAGCTCCGGAGCGATACTTCAAAATGTGGTGAACGTGGTTTAAATCATGGATCCCGGACCTCAAAGCTGTGCGACATAATGCTAACGCGCTTCTCTCACATTTAACACTAAATCGGCACGAAGCATTTTTACGTGGCACACAACCCGGCCCGTGTCCTCCCGAAACCTTATCTGGGTTCGTATGAAATCCTAAATTCTACGAAAATTAAGTGTGCGGGGTAGTGCTGAAATTATTCCCAAGTATAGGCTGAATTGGCTGTTAAGGTTACCGTATAATTCCCGTCATTTGCCTATAATTAGTTGGCGCTCTTTGGCCACATCTGGCCCTTGCGCCAATAAACCACAATAATCATCATTGCCTATAATTAGTTAAAATACTCAACTTACCAACACAATCATTTGCATTGCGGGAATAATACAGATCAATAAGCACTTTGCATAATGTTTACGTGCGCTGCTCAAAGAATTCATATACTTCTGTCATTCCAACTTTCTCGTCCACGGGCAGTCGATGAAACTGTTCATTCTTCAAGTTGAGGTCTTTCACCACTAGCGAAATTATTTGAAAAAAAAGCACTTACATATTAGGTTTGGCACTAACTGAAGTGCTCAAAAACACGATGTCGTTCCTATTCTCCTCTGAAGGTATAATCTCTTGACGCAGCCATGCAAAACAATTACACCATGAATAGTGATCCGTGCAGAGTAATTTCCCTCTTTTATTTCAGCAAAGCTTACCTTGTGCTGTTATAGAGGCACTAGATATATAAAGTACAATTTTTTTTAAAACCCATAGGTCTTTCGATATAACGTCCAAAAGGGTGCTTCCTGGAGTGTACGCTTTCACTGATCTTTGTTATTTGTATCATTATCACCAGCAGTCAAAAATTCGCAGAAGTATTCTTGCTCTAATTACCCTTCACATATGCAAGATAATTCCGAGTGCTTCACGGTATAATGTATTTTACGTATTTAAGGACAGCTTCACGTCTGAAATATTAAATGCCTTTCAAAAACAGGTTTTTAGAGTGAGTGCGTCCCACTGTTACTTGAAGAAATATTTTGAGTAAAACAATTAATAAGCAGGAAATACCACTCTTTCACTTCGAACCTTGTCGCTTTTCTTAATAACAAAAAGACCAAATATTTCTAATATTCGCCTTATTGATTCTATTAATACGACAATAATGAGGCGGAATTTTCTGTTTCTTTTGCAACGAGGGCTTGTTATTTTTCAATTCGCACAAACCTGGCTTATCACTTGCCTTTATAAGCTTCCTTCTGCTGTTTTTCGTGATTTAATACTTCGAGATCAAGCAATCATGCGACCATATTGTTACCCTGTTCGTGTTCGTCAAATTATGAAAATTTCATTATGCCCAGTTCGTTAAATTCCGGATGATGATGTATGGTGTTTAATGGCACAAGGGCCAAGTATGGCCAAAGAGCGCCATGCCAGTGTTTGTGAGTTTGCAGTAGAGTGTTAAATTCCGGATTCCTCCTACATATATCTGCGGGATAACATCATACAGATTTTGACGGCTGAAAGTGCGTAAGCATTCAAACGCTAATAGCGAAAATGACCTAAAGTTATGTAGAATGTTGGAGGGTTCCATGTAGCCAATTCCCGTGAGTTTGGAAACGAACCTCACAACAAAACAATACGAATGGCTAACGCGATCTGAAAATCCTCATGTGCATCCTAGCAAGCTTCTTTTTTTTCTGATCGAGAGCAGCTTCTGTGGGATTCAGAGCTCTTAGCCATTTTAGAAGGCAAAACTTCCCTATAAATTTTCTTTAGCCTTCTTCTAACGAACCCATCGCAGTTTGAGGGGGCAAAACGAATTGCTTCTGGTTTACCTGAAGGTAAACCATCGAGAAAGCACCCACAAGTTATCGTCCTTCATACAGCATCGAAACATTTCATCATCATCTTCAACCTATATTTATGTCCACTGCAGGACGAAGTCAAATTTTCGAAAGGCTGCTATTGTTCCAGCTCGGAGGCATCGTCACCGAATGGGTTCATTTGCTATGCCACGTGGAAAATTGCCGCCACGAAACGGTTTTCTCTGGGAGATTACCCTGCTAACGATTTTACTTTTCCATATAGCTCGCATGGCCAGGTAAGAGTTAAGCACTTCTATTCGTGTTCGTTAACACCAACGTGCGATTCGCTACACAATGCTGCGAAGCTTCGAGGCGGCACTGAAGCCACCGTCCTTCTTTTGTAAGCATCTTCAATAACGACTTCAACAGCGACTAAATGATTGCGTTTGTCTCTTTTGGCTTCCCTTCTTCACCTTTATTTTAAGGGAGATCGTGCACCCAGGATTCCTACCACAATTTTCTCCTTCAAAATTTCCGATTGAATCTCCCGGTACTTGTAGCTGCGTGCCTGACCACTATAGATGGCCGTTTCCCAACCGAGCGCACATTCAGTTTCCGAATTCTTCAGCCTACGATGCTGCAAAAAGGACGCACGCCTCGCATTCTTCCCAGACAACCGCTTTCCACTCGTCGTATTTGTATATATTATTGACGATCGTCGCAAGCAATCTATGCTCGACACATTATTTTAAGGCCACTTTTCAGTTTTTGTATAGAGAGAAACATTTCCGGGGCGGGCTTTCTCGTAGAATTTCCGGCTACTAGAAGCCCCACCTAAGCAGCCTCGCAGTTACCGTTGTCCTTGGACATAAAGATACTAGAAATTAAGAAATACGTCTACCTTTAGTATATGATCTGTTATCGCAGTTGAGAGTTATTGGGGTCACTCTCGATGCTGTTCCTCTAGCCCCACAAATTCGAGTATGACGCTGCCATGTCCTTATCGAAACATCAGGGGTGGGCAACGAACATGCACGAGGTCGACATCGACATAAGGCATCGTACTTCTCATTGAACGCTGCACAAGTTTTGAAGGGTGTAAGAAAAAAAGAAATGCATCGCATCTGGTGCGCCATGACTATGAAAGTGAAGAAAGAAAGAAACAAAGGGAATTAGTACAGCAGAGCTGTACATTTTGCTGCCTTATGAACTTTCTGCAGTGCGCTATTACTCGCTTTCGGCAATTGGCCCATAGCTTCTTTTGCCAATGACATATGGTATTTCTACCTTTATTTAGATAAAAAGCCAAAAGATGGAAGGAACACCAAGGCATCAAAAGAACGTAATAAAAAGGTAATGCTCGTTAAAACAGCTAAGTACGTATAATACGCCAGCACCGCACATCGTTTTACAGGAATTAAAGCTCTGTGGTAAAACTCGGCAAATCATTGTATTCGTGTTCGAAATTTCGGTTATTTATTTGATTTTCTTTTAATCTTTATCTAACCAGGCAGCAAGCCTTCCAGCGTAAGCTGAATTTCTATTAAAAGATGCGTCGGGACACGGTACAACTTCAGCTTGGGTACAAGAAAAATGAGGGGCAAACTTTTCTCATAGTTGAACAAAAGCAGGCAATGCTTACCTTTGCAAGTTCGCTAAACGTGCCCATACAACAAGGCGCATTCAAAAGATTTGCCGATGCTTGCAAGCGCGGAAGAAACCGCAACGGTTGCTTCGTGCGAAATTGGCCCGAGGTACGTGTATTTTCTTGTTTTGTTTAGTTTTTTTTTACCATTTCCCTTGCTTCTACTGCCGTGAAAGCGCTGTAGACGACTGAAAACTCCGACACGCGTGTTCCCTCCATTGGTTCCTTTTCTTTCTTTGTTTACTTGCTTATTTCTATCTTTCTGTCGCTTTTCCTTGCTTTCATTACTTATGTATTGCTTCGTATTTCCTTCTTTCTTTCCCGTATCTGTCTTCTTGCTTTCCCTATTTTCCCTTGCTCCCCCCTCCCCCACCTGAAGCAGCGGGGGAGCGGAATAGCTGCAACGCTGCAAGCGCCTACCAATAGGCTGCCGTGCTCGTGTTCGATTTTTCTCCTGCTTTCCCTCCTCTCCCCGCCAACGTCACGGCCTCCAGGAAATGCCCATGCGGCGGTGGGAGGTCATTTCGGTTTCAGTAGTTCTGTGCTGAGCTTTTGATCTACATGGCCAGCGTCCGTACGTTACCACGCTTGTGTGCATGTTTCTACATATTGTAACTTTATAGAATTTGCGGTCGTTATACTTTGCGCTGTAATAGCCAATGCAAACAATATTCCACGCAATTTCACTTATGACCTTTGAAAATACTATTTTAAAGGCACGTAATGGCAGGAAAAAAAATTTGAGAAACACATACTCATGATGCGTCGTTGTCACGGTTCCCGGCACACGAGATATCAATCCGGACAAAGGCACACAAAACACATTTATAATGTTATCACACAGTAGATAAGTCCACATCCACTCTACATACACCGGCCTAAATGGTTACACCGTGAGTTTGATCTCTCCCCTTCCCACTAGTATCTTTCACGAGTTCTTAAACCATCCAGTTCTCACTTCTCGCTACGCGTCCTAATAAGACGCATGCGATGTGGTGCTTATATGTATCATCTGTATGGCCTGGTGGACTACTGGCATCTCTGCTGAGGGGTTGTCTCCGTAGACTAGGCCTGGCTTGTTGAGCGTTGCCGTTGGCGAGGGCGAGGTAGTTCCCGTAGCGTAGGACGGGGCCGTTGTGCTCGGACCAAGCCTTTGCTGGCGACCACAGGGCACAGCCACGGGGCGTGGACTGACCTAGCCAGACCTAGATGCAGTGCCACTGGAGTACTTCTACTGCTCAGGTCTTCGATGTCGACGCCACTGGTTCACCGCCTTTTCTGCCGAGTGTTCGAGCGGACCTCTTCCTGCTTCTCTTCCTTCTTTTCTTCTTATACTACAGCTCGTGACAGTCGTGAAGTGTGTTGCTGTTCAAGTTAAATATTTTAACACTTTCCCGTAGTAAAATTTTTTTCGCTATGCAAAAATACATAACTGGAAGATGAGTTGATTTCATTGCGAGTTGTCCGACGTCTTGAACAGTTGTGACCAGTAAATTGACCAGATAATAGCGATTAATGTAGGCAGAGCTACTCAGACAGGCTAGCAGCATCTGATTTAAGTAAATAATTGAACCCTATTGTCCTGTATTCTGAAATTGAAACAATTCTCGGCAGAACCCAAGTCAAGAGCGATTTCACAGCACAGGGAGCGTGGCTCTTTGGTGTAGAGACAGAAGAACAAGACCTCAGGGAGCATTCCATGCAAGAAGAATCATCAGTCGGGACCAAACCTCGTCATCTGAATGGGAGTCAAGGCGCACGCACTCTGTGGTTCTCACGTTAGCTCTAAATTCTGAACGCCCGGAGAAGATGAATCTCGGTTTCACCAGACACGAGCTTGTCGACTACGTGGAGACACCACCACGCTGTTTTAAGTGCCAGCGCTTCGGACATGTAGCTGAATACCGCCGTTGGGAACGGAGGTTCGTGCGCTGTCGGTTGCCTCAAGACTTTAAGATGTGTGCAGTAAACAAAATTTTGTGCATCCAACACTTGCTATGTCCGCAGATTGACACAGAACGGCAAGCGATGGTCGATAGCCTGCAAAGGAGCGGTCTTACCTACAGGACCTTTGAAGACGTCGTTTCCCCCGGACGGGGGGGGGGGGGGGGGGGCGCGCTGCAATCAGGAAGAGAGCGCAACGACTGCTGATAGCCTTCCTGCGAGACACAGGGCTCATCGATACCTGGTGACACACCCCTGATCTCAGTTCATCGTAGGATGGATCAGGCAGAACAACTGCCGGCTATGTGTGCCAGGCTAACCCCGCCTGCTTCAACATCAGCACCACCACCACCACCACCTATTTTGTTGCGCATTTCTAGTAATTTATTCTCGAAAATTGAGTGAGGTGGGGAGTTTTTAGCAATAGTATATGTTCTACAATTGAATGAGCGCAAAGAGAGACAGTGAAGGGACGATAGAAAGGCAGCGGGGCAAACTACTATAAGCACGGTTGGCTATCCTACACTGGTGAAGAGAGAAATTGGAATATAAGATAAGAGAGACATAGTAAAATTGACAACAAAAAAAGAAAGAACACGATATGAAGCGTCCGTCGTTAAGTTCGTAAGAACTGGTCATCGAAAACTCGCCAGAATTTTTGTGAATTCGTACCGGCTCGCACACTACGGTGAAACCGCGAGTGTGGGGTCACGCTCTGCGGCTGCACCAAGCACAGCCGAGCTTCGAAGGAAACCGGCGCAGGTGGAATGTCGTCTTACACATTGGACCGGCACACTATGTCTGAGTTCCGGCGAAGCTTAAGCTAACCTCGCTCGAATGAGCATATACGCATGTCTTCGAATACAGACTTGCATTTGCGGGCTTGTATTTGCACTTACATTGCACTTTCACTTGCGCAAGTGGTGGCTGAATTCGCCAACCTGAGCTACATAAACTGTCGACGCGAGCAAATTACAGCGAACTGTGTTTCTTGAGGAAGAATAAAATTGGGTGCTTTCATTTACTATTTAGGGTGACGAGGTACGCAAAACCTATTTCGCTGACGCAAGTTTTTTTTCTGTAATTGACGCAGTGTAAATTTGTCTGAAGGGAAAACGTCCCGCTCTTTACGTTGGCTAATCTCAACCAAAGCTAAGTTTTTTCGCGATGGTGATTGATGGGCTACTGAAAACGAAGTTCTATCCACGGCAAAACAAGCTTGGCGCTCTCAAACAAGGAAACAGACCTCACGAAGCCACGCATAGATCTGTAAGAGCACATGCGCAGGATTCCTTTGACGAGCACTTGCGACGGCTGCACTGCAGCTTGCCGGGCTCGCGCTCGCATGCCCACCCTATGACTGGATACCCACCGGTCGAGGGTTACAATTGTTCTGAACTCGAGAGACTAACAATCTGTTTGGCTGCAAAAGCGAGGAAACCAAGTGGGTGCATTTTCAAGCTCTTCTCAATCGACTCTGCAGCATAGCCAGGGCTGTGTTCTGCCTCCCTCTGCTGGAGACCATTGCGCGCGCTAACACTAACGCTCCTGCTGAGCAGATGTATGCCCACGGCCACGCTAGAACGCTGGCACTATACAAGTGCTCGCTTTCCAACACGGCTGTGTCATTTCATACCAAGCAGAACAATTCTATGCCCTGTTTCATACACAGGCGGCAACGCTACAAATGCTAGAGTGACTTCTCTCACCGTTTGTATCCGCAACCAAAAAGTAGTGCGTGACACAATGAAAGAAAACTTCTATGTACGTGCCATGTAATTTGATGTAAAGGTTCGTACTTTACCGTCACAAAATATTGAACATTTATCCCATTTTCGCAGAGCTACACCTATTTGCCACCAAACGAGCTGAGAAACATGTTTCTGCGACCAACTGCCAGAACGCATCACTTGCGCTCACTTCCGCAACATAGGTCGTCATAATAGAAGCAGAAATATGCCCAACTAGTATGTGATTTGACCTAAACCTGCGTCAACGTGTTGCAGTTGTGATATATGAAGTTCCTATTTTGTAGAAAATATTTCAGATTAAAAGCAACTGCAAGGGAAAACGCGCGGATTGAGATTTCTATAGTCGCACTACTTGCGTAGCTTCTGTGACCTGCTATGTATTAAACAGGGCATAACTACAAGCACTGATGGCTTTCCTTCGAACTCATCTCATTCGCGATTAGCGTGCGACGCGTTCTACGCCGGTGGTGGCGCTCCTTATCTCAATAGCGAAAGGTCTCAGATAAAAAATGTTTTACCTAGGAACCTTACGACAGCGTTGGCAGACGCCTAATAGCGCCACGGGCCCTGTCTCTGATGCGCAGAATTCCCCAGTAAGCCACCAATGTCTCTGGGATACACGAAATAGATACTAATGTCTAGAACCATGACCGACATCTGCTAGACATCAGGAGCAGGTACGTCTTTGCCCCGAGGAATCCAGAACGTCTGAATTATATGTTGCTTTGCCTTAAGATATAAGAGTCGGGCTATAGATTTTATCACATGACCCTTGCTCTATCTTATCACAACTTGACACATAGGCCTTTCTCAGTCCATACATAAATAGTTGTCCTCCCAGAGGTTGTATTTTTGAGGTTCCCTTTTACGGATTATTTTGTCACGTTTCTTCAATTTATAACTCGAAATCATCTCAGCAGCTCATATGTGTGCTTCAACTCAGCGTATTCTTTTACACAATTTGCTTTTAATGTTCTCGGTGATTCAACACCCCCCTTGTACCTTGCGGGAGGTCTAGAAGAGTGAGTGCACTATACTCTTTCTCGCGTGCGTGCATGTGCACATAGGTGTGCACGCAATGCACGTATGTGATCTTGCTGTGTGCGTGTTCCTCCCGTCGCATCTGTCACACAGCGTCTGAGGCGAACGTAATATTCGTTATAGAAAAGGCTCTTGATCAACCCCTGATAGGCTGAGTCGTCACGCATGCCCGTGATGGTCGCAGCACCGCTCCTATATATGCATTGTAAATCTGGTTTGCGTGCTCTGTACGGGATATCTACAGTACGTTTCAAGTATTCGGGAGCTACATATTAAGATATAAGATATGGGAAGAAAAGACACTTGACAATATATTTACAATGTATATACAACAGGCAGAAGACAGGCATGATGATGATGATGATCCTTTATCATGGCTACTGTGCTACTGAATGCACTAAGGCCCAAGAATCGGGAGGCAGTAGGTAGATAAAAAAATTCTTTTTGAAAATGAAAAAAAAGAGGAAAAAGACAGGCATACAAGATGAAGCCCGTGCGCGCGACTATCAGCCAGCGTCGTCTTCATCAGTCCTGTCGTCATGCTTCGCTACGGCAGCACCCCGTAGCGATATGGTCAACATTTCGGCGACATCACTTGGAAGGCCATTCATCGGTTGCGAGAACGTTAAGCTTTAGTAAAGCGAATGAAAAAAAAAACAAGAACGTATAGTGAACATGTGGAAAATCTAATCAAGAACATATAATTCGAGCTAATGGCACGCATGTGGTTTACAAGTTGCGCAGGCGTGTTCTTAGAACATTGTTCCAGGAGATATATACGGCGAAGCCTAAACGTTGCTATCGCTTCTAAAGCGTCGCCCTTCGTGCGAAACAGCTGAACGTTTTAGATGAACAATTGAGCGCGATACGGTGTCATGAAAAACACTGCCATCAAAGCGCCGCAGGTTGGAGCAAAATCATCGACTTAAAGCCTCAGGACGTTACTTCATGTCCCATATACAAATCTTCTATTCTCAGCAGTGGCCGGAGAAAGCATTTGACTGCTCTTCCGGCACATTTTATATCCCGTCAGGATGCCGCACACGAACGCGCGCACTAGGCTTATTCTGCGAGCTGCTTTCAAGAGCTGTGTTCCTGTTATTCCATGCAATACAGCCAATCCAGTTCTTATAAGGTGTTCTCTGTAACCCCCATTCTATCCCACATCATTCTTGCAAATCTTCGATGTTCCTGATGGTGCTACTTTTTGTTGTTAGATATGTTAGCGGTGGTTATTCATTTTCTGATACGTTCCTCTGTGACATTTTGTTTATTCGTCTATGTAAATCCAATCGCACTGCTAAGTGACAGTTATTGGAATGCGTCGCAGCCAAGAGCTGTCAGCTCAGCCTGACCGTGGGCCCCGACAAACGCTGGCACGCGCCTAAACGGTTCGAATTTTTCTTGTAATAAACAAACAAGTTACCCACTAATCTTCCGCTGTGTTATCGTAGGCGCGTCGTTCCAAGTCACTTCGAATGGTCGCCATTTCTAGCAGGAACGCCTCTGATGTTAGATGGTTAAGTCTAAATCGTAAACGCAAGCAACCTAAATACTTGTAGCGTCACCAGCCATCATGAGATTATTTTGCCTTCAGACCAATTAGCCACCACTCAAGTAACGGTTTATGTGCCGCCCAGTTTCTGAACAAATTCGAAAGCTTAAATGTTTTGACGTCAGACTCGGCACCGGGGAACTTAATGGGATTAATGCAAACGCGTATCCAATCACGCTAAAAGGTGGGCGGCATATTGGTGCATTTGCGGTTCTTTTAGTAAGCGTTGGAACTGTCTAGCCACCCTCATCTTTATTTAAACATTCCCGACATTTCACTGTCATCTCAAAAGTTGTGCGTGAAGCTGCAATTTTTAATGCATTTGCAGCGGCAGCGTTTTTACATCATCAAACAAAGAAACGAACAAAATCTCTTTTGGTTCACATAACCTTCAACAGTTACTTTGCAAGTTTGAACCATGTCCGTCTTTTGCTAGGTGGAACAAACCGCACTCACCTTCGATGTCTCGGTATTATCACAGAATTAGTTGCCTATATATTCAAAAGCAAGGCAAACATTTGGCAGTGTATTCATCCTTTCCAGGTGATTGGTGACGTCCATGCGACTAGTATTGTTTCTGGAGATTGATGTGTTATTAGTGATAAGTCAAGAAGATTGTAATGATTGTGGAACTATTGAGACAGAGACAGAATTAATCGATATATTCAATGGAAGATTGATTTTATTACGTACTTGAGTTATTTTATCGACATGCTTTATATATACATTTTCTATACGCAATACTGTACATCTTTAGCCAGCATCCATGCCATTCTACCATTCGCGACATGTCCGCGGCCAGGCTGTTCTGTAACCGCCCGGCCACTAGGCCTCCTCTGTCACTTCGGTTGGAAGCACTGTCAGAAGAAACAGGCGTCCCCCTTCTCAAGAATGTTCTAATGGGTCCTACTCGTCTCCCACCGCCTTGGGAGTGGCAGAATATACAGTGTGACATTTCTTTTGTTGAAATATCGAAACGAGCACCTGATACACATATACATTCACATTTTCTTGAACTTCAGGATAAGTATTTTTGTGCTGAATTTTATACAGACGCTTCGAAGTCTCCTGCTGGTGTTGCCTATGCAGCTCTAGGACCATCGTTTTCAATATCCGGTACATTGAATCCACATACAAGTATTTTTACGGCAGAAGCGTACGCGATACTCTCTGCAGTTCAACACATAAAACAAATGAATCTCCCAAAAGCTATTGTGTTCACGGACTCATTGAGTGTAGTCCGAGCTTTAATGAGTGTACGAAAAAACAAGAACACTGTTTTTAACCAATTATATGCAGTGTTATGCTCAGCTTATACGGCTAAACAAGTCATCGTCCTATGCTGGGTGCCTGGCCATAGTGGCATAAAAGGCAATGAAGATGCTGACGGGAACGCTACCTCAGTAGTTTTTAGCGACGCCGACAAAACCATACCAATTCCTGCCACAGACCTTAAACCATACTTACGTCAAAAGCTGAAGAAGCACTGGCAGAAACAGTGGGATACCCAGGTATTCAATAAACTGCATTTTATCAAACCAAAATTAGGGCACTGGATATCAGAGAAAACAGCACGATACAAAGAAGTGCTCCTCTGCCGATTAAGAATAGGTCATACCTTCGGCACCCACTCTTACCCACTGACTGGAAGTGATACTCCGTCATGTCGAAGGTGTGGCGACACCCTTACAGTGCTCCATGTCCTCATCCAGTGCAAGGAAATAGAAAGGGAGCGTAAGAAGTACTTTTATTCTGCATACCTCCAGCATATCCCATTTCACCCAGCATTCTTTCTGAGCAACGAACCGCTTTTTAACTTAAACACAGTTTTTAGCTTTCTAGATGAAGTTAATGTCTTAGAAGTGATTTGGCCAGGTCATGCGTAGCAAAGCCTCGCCTTCGAGGCTGTAGCCGCAGTGACATGTCTTTTACCACACGCCTCTCAGCTCTATACTTCAAGAGCCCTGTGGAGGCAGTAGTCCTTGTATGACACTTATTATATCACCTTTTCGTAGTAAAACTTTTATGCTCATTTTTTTATTTTGTCATGAATCATTTGTCATTCTATTTTACGCAGTTTACAGCGACCCGTTCTTAGGCCTCTTTACAGCCACATAACATGTACATTAGCAACTCAATTTAATCACTTCATTCATAATACATAAACATTTTATTACCATATGTCATGGCGCTCTTTGGCCATAGCTGGCCCTTGCGCCATTAAACGCCACACATCATCATCATACTGTACATCTTTTATATGCATATACAAACGATATGCTAGTTTATAAAACGAAGTCTCCATCGGTTCGGCAGCACTGGTAGACGGCGCTGAATTATCTTCTGATCCGTTGTTCATGACGGCGAAGAGAGGCTGGTAGCTAAAGAAGTACAATGTAAGCGTGAGATGTCTAAAGTGTCTGATTCCATGGACAAAGTTCTGATCGAGAACTCCACCGGTCCTGGCCGTGTGCACCTCTTCAAGGGAGGCCCCCTCAATGCCAAACACCTACCTCGTGAACTCAGGGAACCCCACGTTTTCTGGCGTCCAGAGGTCGATGTTGAGGACCCCTCAAATGGCGAGCGGCATGTCCCGTTCCCGAGAGTTGTCGAAGTAGGGCAATTATATGTTTTTGGTGCAAGACATCTGGTACATGCAATACGCTGAAGCCATATTGCCGCTTGCATTCTTCCAATTCCTCAGCGGTAAGGACTTTCTACAGCCGAGGCATAGCGGATGACACGGTGCGATGATGCTTGCGAGCCTGTAGTCTTCTTCTTCGAGCTGCCACTGATGTTTGTGGCCCCTATATTAGACCTGAGCAGAAGCTTGTAGATTACTTTGGGGGCACTGGAGATAAATGTGATCATATGTGGTGCTAATTGCAATGACGTCGAGGGTCCTTTTCTTTCACTTCGAGCTCCCACTACTGGTTGTGAACGCAAGGAGCAGTGACGTAAGTTGGCGTCAAAGGTGCTCATTGATTAGTGGGACGCTCATAGTCTTACATACTAGGAACTCAGGTTGGTTCGAATGTTGGTTTTGAACTCAGTTCCCTGAGCACAGCAGCCTGGTGCTCTATCCATTAGAGCATGGACTACCCCGAGACCAGATTGGCTGTAAAATGGACGGACGGACGGCACTGCCTATTGAAGGGCCAACAACGAACCTCCCTATATGGGGTGACAGCAATCACCGCATTCACTGACCATCACTCCTAAGTTCCTCCAATCGCTACAAGATCAGCATCACAAAGAGGCCACTCATTTAAAGAGCCTGCATCGACGACTGGCGTAGGAAGAGCGTTGACCCACGATGCCCGATTGCCTTCTTTTTCTTCTTCTTTCTGAGGTTTTACGTGCCAAAACTAGTTTCGATTATGAGGCACGCCGTAGTGGAGGGCTCCGGTTTAATTTTGACCATCTGGGGTTCTTTAACGTGCACTACAACGCAAGCACATGGGTGTTTTTGCATTTCGCCTCCATCGAAATGCGGCCGCCGCGGCCGGGATTTGATACCGTGAGCTCATCCTCAGCAGCGCAACACCTTAGCTGACGGAGCCACCGCGGCGGGTTCGCGATTGCTGTGTCATTGTTTCATATTCGGGGGCGATTTCGCAACATCAGGGGCGGAGTAGCAAGTCAGCGCAACATGGTGGGCGGAGTGCTGCAAACGCTTCCGCTTATGATTGGTCGATACAGAGTTAATCGAATTCCCTCGTCCAGAGCCTAAAGAAAGCAGTGGCTTAAATAGTGGATCTTGGGTGCTGTGTGCAGTGTGCTCAGACATGTAGTCTGACAAGACGTGTGAAGTGCTCCGATTTGGAGTGTGTTTCGTAGATACATGGAGCCAGTTGTGAGTTGTAAGTATAGACAATAAACCAATGCATTTCCTACCATTTCCTGACCGTAATTTCTTTTCCGAAAAGCGACTCTCGGCGAT
The DNA here is from genome assembly GCF_013339745.2 of Dermacentor silvarum. NCBI lineage: Eukaryota > Metazoa > Arthropoda > Arachnida > Ixodida > Ixodidae > Dermacentor > Dermacentor silvarum. The sequence goes on from NC_051164.1 coordinate 56,531,122, forward strand.
AGCGACGGACGACGGCGTGGGTCCGCTCACACTGCATACATTCTCACCTTACGTATACCATAGCATTTTGTGGCTTAGCCTACCAAACGACGTTGAAATCCCTCATAGAAGCACAAAACACAGCGCTCAACGCTGTTTTTTTACAATAACAAACTCAGTCATGCAGGGGTATGGATTAGTAAACATAAAACGCGTCACAGTGTATATTAACTATGGTGCTTTAATAATTGCCGACAACCCTTTGCATAACGCCATTCAGTGCACTTCAATCGCGTTAGCATATCAAATGCCCCCATGCTCACTACTATCTATCTCATTTCTACCCCTACATAGGTACCACACACAAGAACCAACTGTAATTGATTTAATTTTCTTACATTGCTCCAAAAGTTACGAACACTTTAGCGAAGCGCATAAGATGATCAGCCACATTGTCTCATTTCTTTAAGCAGCTTGTTCACTTTGCCCAATTTAACATACATAAATAGCTCCTATAGTAATGAAAAAAAACGTTTTTCATGTGTTTCTTATACAATTCTGTCAAAAACAATTATTATTATATTATCTGTATTTTTTTCGTTTCTCGTGCATTTCTTTGATAGTCCCCTAGCTTACCAAAAGGGCCCCTGCTATAACCTTTCAACTGGTTCAATGGTTCTCCCGGTATAAAAATAGGAATGTATATATTTGTAAGAAAACATCAACGTTGAATAATTGATGACTGACTGATTTAGTAGAAAGGATGGAAAGTGAGGAATAATAGCGGCTGAAGGCTTATGTGCACGTTTTCAGATTACAGAACGTATGGAACTAAAGCCGGATGGCTTGATGCAGCACAACACAACTCGAAATTTCAGGGAGTTGCGTTTGTCCTGTGCTGAATTTAGACTGGTTCATTATAACGATATCAAAAACATTACGAATTTGCGGAAGCTTATGAGGTCGCAGTGATATACAAGTCTATCAAGCGCTAAACTGATATATATCATGTTTTTGTTAATGTCAACAAGATTTCGCAAAATTGGCTGTGGCATGCAACACGAACCTGCACGTTGAGCTCAATTACTCTAAGAGGTCAATATTACTGGCTCGTAAAATCAAAGGTCATAATTATCTCACAAAATTTGCCAATCAGTGCTGTAATTTCTGTGGGGCAGATTATTGTTTTTTATGAATTGAAGCAAGTTTCGACATAAGTGCCGTTATTTTTGCGTTAGTAATGCTATATTGCACATATTGAGTAACACGCCTTTTTATCCCTTGATATTGAACAATAGCGGCAACAGCAATGTATTTTGTCGTAGATTTCGGGAATGCATGTCTCGAAATTCGCACAATCCCAAAATTATTTACAACTGGATAAACCTTGCGAAATGAACACCTACATTTAGTAAATTATGATATATGCCGTAAAAATTGCTTTGTGTCATAATTCATCATCATCAACATGTTTAATTCACCACGAGATACACAAGGTGAAAAGGGAGGGCCGGAAAAAAAGCCGAAATTTCTTCGGCTTGACAGAGCTCCGGTCTCTCAGACAGGCACGGTAGCGGATGGTGTACCAATATAATCACGTATAAAGTGTTGATATACGAGTATTCTAAGCACAAGTATATGCAGATACTTTCATGTTATTGTATAGAAACTATAGTTATCATAGAGTTGTGTGAATTGACTCTCAGTATACAATCACAATCTGTTATCTTGCATATTATGATTTGACACAAACTCAATCGCATATAGCATAAGAATGCAAAAGCAATATATATATATATATATATATATGTATAACAAGTTTCACAGAAGTACACAATAAACACAAGTTACCATCAGGAAACGTTCTTTTTTTTTTAGAAATTATTTTACATACTTGTAAATACATCTGCGCATCTATGTTAAAAAATAGAAAAAGAAAATCTGCATAGGCTGCTGCTTTCGCGACAGACACCCGGCAACGTAACCTAGGGCGTCATCACATCCTAGAAGTTTAGAAGCGCGAAGACGCGCTTTGCAACATCCAGTTCACAACGCAAGCCCTGCCGCGCGGCCCGGGCACAATCGCTGCAGCGGAAACCTGGATGCTGGGGCTCATAGTTAAAGGTCTGAACGTATAAACACAACGAGAGTACATCATAAGTTCTGCGGAACTGTTAGAGCATTTAACAATACACATCTATAAGAACAGATCCAATATTTTAGTTTTGTTTAGAGATAACACATCAACATTTTGTTGGTTGAAATAGTTAAGCAGGGAAGGTAGTGTATGTTTAAGGCGTTGACAGCCATAATTAGTACACGAGAAAGGGATCTGCCATGGTGCCTGGTGACGATATGAATATGTACTTCTACTTTCTTGTAAAGTTGCCAGGGTTAGGAATGAATCGAGTCTTCCCAACATAGCATTTCTATAGCTTAGTAATGTTTTGAACTTATATATGTCACGAACTCTAATTATTCTGTTTTGTTGGAAAAGCTCTTGCGTGTGTTCAAAAAAAGAGACGTTTGCTATCGCCCGAATCGCTTTCTTTTGAAGTATTTCCAGCATTTGAATATTTTGCGCGGTAGTGCTACCCCATATAAGGAAACAGTAACTGAGGTGTGAATGGAAAAGAGCATGATAAATGAGACGCTTAACTTTAAAAGGTAATGAACTTCGATTCCGATTTAACACACCAACAACTTTTCGTACCTTTGAGCAAACGTGACTAACGTGTTCGTTCCAGGACATCTGCGCTGTGAATATTACGCCTAGGGTTTTTATGGATGACGTAATGTTAATTTTATACGGACCCAAGACAATATTATCTGGCAATGTAGTAGAACTTCCCGGAGCATGAAAAATAACGCATTTTGTTTTGGTTTCATTGAGGATGAGGCCATTTGCCTTAGACCATGCTCCAAGTCCATAACAAACGGAGCTTGCTATAGGGGTTATTTTTTTTAATCTTTACCTGTGAAGAAAACAGAGCAGTCATCTGCATATGCGATAAATTTACACATATCACTTGCTTGTACAATATCATTAATATAATACAGGAAAAGTATCGGGCCAAGGATGCTACCTTGGGGCACACACGCTGTCAAAGGTTTTATCTGCGATCTGTTCTCATTAATTTCAACAAACTGATGTCAGCTATCTAAATAAGATCGGATAAGTTCAAGTGTTATTCCTCGGAAGCCGTATTTTTTAAGCTTTATCAGTAGCAATTTATGGTTCACTCTATCAAATGCTTTGCTGTAGTCTAAGTATAACCCTAAAGTCAGAAGTTTTTTTTCAATGTTCTCTAGAATAAGGTCCTTCTGTATACTTAAGGCGGTTTCCGTAGACCACTTTTTCCTAAACCCGTGTTGACAGTCGGTTAGCAAGCTATGTTTTTGGGAAAAATTATCAATACGAAAGTTGACTATTTTTTCGAGTCCCTTTGATAGCACAGGAAGTATAGAAACCGGTCGATAATTTCCAATATTATTTTTGTCCCCTCCTTTATGAATAACTATACCTCTTGCTACCTGCATATTGCGCGGGAAAACTCCAGTTGACAGGGAAATATTAAAAATGTGCATTACTGCAGGTGCAAGTAAGTGTATGACGTACTTAATTGGCCTAATTTCTAAATCATCTACGTCTAGGCTATGGCTGTTTTTCAGGGATGAAAATGTTGTAATCACCTCAGGGATGCTAGTAGGCTTTAGGAATAAAGATTCTCTTAATGAAGTTGTATGCATTGTATTTTGAATGTCGTGATCTCCGCATCCTACTTTGACAAAGAAATTGTTAAAATGGTTCCAAGTTCTGTACCACCTACAAAAGCGCCATCAATATTCAACGTATCTGTTAGTGTATCGACTGGCTTCCGATTTAGTGATTCGTTTATTTTTTCTCCATACTTTGTCGCTTCTGCGCATACATTCATTGTTAAATATACGGCTGTAGTAGTCATTTTTCGCCTTTTCTTTTTCTTTGTAAATTTATTCCTAAACTGTTTATATTCTTTCGCTATGCCTTGATAAATAAAAGACTGCATTCTTGGACAAATAACGCCAGCCTCTTACAATATATAGTAAAGCTGAAGGACATTTTTTCTAAATACTACGAGTGATTAAAAAATTTCATTGCATAAATACCTTCCTCTTTATAACCAAACATTCCAACCTTCATGCTGAATTTCTTCACCCCTTCCTTCCTTAGCGTCTTCTGGTCCAAAGTTTGCTTTTATAGTGACAAATTCTTGTTTTGGTGCTTCCATATGGAAAAAACAATTATACTAGTAAAATACGACCTGTGTAGGGTGTTGTATGACGTCAAAGGCTTCTATTACAAACTGCGTATTATAAGCTCTTGTCGCCTTTAAATTTAGAAATTCGCAGTCCTTAGTGATGACATGTGATCACAAATTACGTCAATGTTGTTTGCGTACCATATAAGTCCCGTAGCCCACCCATGGTGGTGTGGCCCACAGGAGCAGCACAAAGGTCAAATCCCGGTGTGCCGCTGCGTATGAACATTACCGAAAGTTGAAAAAGAGCGAAAGGCCTCAGAAACCAAGTCCATAGTTCCAAGTAGGCGAGTTCCCGAGTGGCCGAAAAACTGTGATTCATGCATTACCTATCACTTCGGCTTTTCTCCCAGTCAGATCTACGTCGTCATGCATAATGATTGCTACAGGAATGATCAGACCAGAAAAGGGTAATTGGTCAAGCGTGTTCCACTGAAAGCATCGAAAGCGATTCGAGAGGAGGCGAACCCTTCTAATTACCGTTTTCCCAGCATTACTACTGCACAGTTTTACGCGATGCTGACCACCCAACGGCATCGACATCTGCGGAACTAGCTGCTCTTCGTGCGGCACTTCGTTTCGTCAATCGGGAGTCACCTCGACAATGGTCAATCTTCAGTGACTCAAAGGCAGCCCTACAATCTGTGCTATCAGCTCTGCGTCGCGGGCCATACGAACAGCTCGTATTCGATATTAGATACTTACTCCATACATCACAGGAGAAAGGACACCACGTGACGTTTCAGTGGCTCCCAAGTCACTGCGGCGTCATAGGGAATGAAAACGCCGATAATGCCGCTCGGGCAGCTCTTGACGACACACAGGAAGAGGCCATACCGCTCTCACGGTCCGACGCAGCCAGCAGACTTCGAGTGCTTGCACAGGAGATCACGCTCTCTCTATGGTGCACACCAAGCAGCCAGACCAACCGGAGCAATCGTCACTACCACCTGCCCTCTTTGATGCATCTCTGTATGCCAACTGGACTCCGCCGAAAAGAGGCCACTATGCTTTATCGCTTATGGCTAAGGGTGGCATTCACGAAATCTTACTCATTCCTCATTGGAATGGCCGACAACCCTTTTTGCAATGTCTGTCTTTGCGAGGAGACGCTAGAACATATTCTATGCGACTGTCCTGAATATAATGTTCCGAGACAGTCCCTGGAGTCCGTTCTAGCACACCTGGACAATCGACCACTGTCAATTGAAACCATTCTCGCGTGTCGTCGACAGAAAACATCGCAGCTGAAAGCAACGAAGGGACTGCTTAGGTTTTTAAAGGAAACGGGCTTGGACAAGCGGCTATGACAGTGCTGTCACATACCACGCAAGAGTGACGGACTGCGACTGACGATGTGTGTGCTGTGTACGTTATGTGCTCTCTCTCTCTCTCTCTCCTCCCCATCTTTCATTCCCCCTCACCCCGCTCCCATGTGTAGGGTAGCAAACCGGTTGTCCTGACCTGGTTAACCTCCCTGCCTTTCCTTTTCTTCTCCACTCTTTCCTTCCTTTTTACGCGATGCTCTGATATGACTTATCGCCTTCCATCCATCTATTGAGGTTTGGGCAGCATTTCGTAGGACCGCACAAGCTGCCACGCCTAATTACCCAGGGTGACAGGAGTGCCAGTGACTCCTTCTGCCTCCTTCTGTGCTCTTCAACATTCTATTAGCGCGTCTTTGTAGCTGTCGTGCTCAACGTAGTTTACCTGCGTGACCTATGTTTTCTTCCGGCATAACAAGATATCGATGAATATCGGCCCAACTAGATTTATGACAATAAAAAAGCATTCCAAAAACATTGCACTGTAGATTCCTCGATGGTGTTAAAAAAACGCGAATATCAGTAAATCTACTGTATGTTTGCGAGAGATTATTTGTAGCTATGTTCTAATGGTAATTTTGACAAGCATGGTAACGAGCCAAATGGCTGATATTTTTGTTAATGCGAACTTTGCGCGTTTATACCTATGCCCTTTCTCGTAAAAAAGAAAGCGGTGTTGGTAACTAATCACTTAGCGCTTCTGACAGACAAGGCAAATGCTGCATGCAGCATTTGATTATATTTACTTCAGAAACTGAGCCTTCAAATGTCACGTCGTGTTGAAATTCACCGAGTTCAGAACAGACAACAGCAGCACAAGAAGAACAAATACGAAACTTCGTGAAGAATGGGCGATAATAACAACTACTCAGACCTTTTCATAAAATGAATTCCTTTTTTCAATAAAAAGCTAGAACAGGGAAGCAGAACGCATTTGCATTTCTAGTACGCTCCGATATTTTAAGTAGGTCTTTCTGATCTGAACGCAGAGTCCACAAATCCCCAGGGCCCGTTTCTCACACACGCCAAAAAACAATGTTGCAATTCAGATGAAGCGTACCTTGTTTCAGTTATCGAGGTAGCAGCAGTAGTGGAGGACACTAGCACAGCTTCGTCCCCTGTAGCCGTTATCTTTTTGGCACGAGGTCAAAGTCGGTGTGCGGTGTTTGTCGAGGGAAGAAAGTTGATGAGAGGGTGTAATACGAGAGGAGCATGACACATGTATAACAACATTTATAATTTTTATACCGCATGTGTCGTAGTGACACGTACACATTCGGGGAGATAGGCCAAGAATGGGCACGTTTCCGGTTGCATACAACGAAGAGTCCAGTTGTCTACACGGCGAGAAAGGAGGCAGCCGCCAGCAGCCAGTAGACAGAACCCGCCATCTAGCGGAAGCAAGAAAGAGCCCTTCGCTTTAGAAAAAGCTCTTTTTTGCAGAACTGTTAGCATGAACATTTGTCGGATGCGACGTTGGACACGCTATTAGCAAAAGCCATTCAATGGCAAGCAGTCTTTAGGAAGGAAAATACCTGCAAATTGGGACATCATACTCTTACGCCTGTGTATTTAACTTTGCCGCTGCTGCTGTTGATTTCTCAGCCAAAATCTGCCAAATTTCTCAGCCAAGACTTTGTTCTGGTTTTCCTTGTTCAGTGATTGCTCAAACCTGACTTTCGGGGTTTTAAAAGATCTTGCTAGATTTGTTGCTTTAATAACTGTCACCGCCGATTTATGCAGCACTCACAACGTGACAGATCTCCGCTTAATTGAAAAGGGCATTTCTAATTTTAACTAAGACCTCGAATATATTACAAGGGCTACGAAAATAGAAAGCCTATGGCGCAAATTAATATGTGCATTTAAATGGCAAAATATTACAATGCCTTCCTCACACCTCCATTTCAAAAACTCGCATTCGCCATTCAAGGCAAACGGTTGTCAGATGTACTTAAATGAGTCATGGAACAAAAACACTGAAGAATAGAAAAAAATCACTAATAATGACTGACTATTCTCTCGGAACTCTCAGTAGTGTAGACGAAGACACTGTAAAAAAAAAAAAAAAGCCGGCACATCCCACGCCCTGTGGGAATCGATGTTATGCAAAGCAGTGTGCGGGGAGCCTACCATGTTAACGAAACGGCCATGAGAGCCCCAAGACGTAGGCGGCTCTTTCATGACCTACATGGTACGGATGTCATGACACTCATGTCATGAGCACTCAGGAAGGCAGTATTTCAGCGCTTAGTAAGGATGAGGACAAAGAAGGAGACGCACGAACACACAGCGCCTGTGTGTTCGTACGTCTCCTTCGTTGTCCTTGTCCTTACTAAGCACTGAAATACTGCCTTCATGATGAACCAACAAGCCCATCTTGCCACTCTGGTCGAGCACTCAGGAGTCCCTTTAGCTACACCTAAGAAATCATAAGGCGAAAGGCTTAGTCATGCTCATGACGATGACTTCGACCATCAATGTTTAGCCGTTTCCTTCACTTAGAACCACATATGAACCCATTCCATTGGTTATTGAGTGTTAATTTTTTTTTCGCTGAGTCATTGTCATTTTTCCTGAGTCATGCTCATTAATATATTTCTACAATGATCCTTTAGTGTTTCCTTCACTTAGTGCCCACATCCGAAGCCATTCCAGTGGTTTTTAAATGTTAATATTTTTTCGCTCAGTTATGCATTTTTGCTTGTTCATGCTCATGACTATGACTTCTACCACCATCCCTTAGTGTTTCCTTCACTTAGTACCCACGTCCGAACCCGTTTAAATGGTTTTTCAGCGTTAACCTTTTTTCGCTAAGTCATTCTCATTTTTGATGAGTCATGGTCATCACTATGACTTCTACCACAATCCTTTAGTGTTGCTTTCACTTAGTGTCTACGTTTGAACCTATTCTAGTGGTTCCTGAGTGTTAATTTTTTTGTCGCGAGTCATTGTCATTTTTGCTTAGTCATGCTCATGACTATGATTTCTACCAGCATCCTTTAGTGTTTCCTTCACTTAGCACCCACGTCCGAAACCATTTTAGTGGTTTTTGAGTGGTAATATTTTTGCTGCATCATTGTCATGACCTATATGACACGCATGTCATTACATTTATGTCATGACCTATCACTTATGTTCGTTATACACTCCTGTCATACTATGCCAATTTTGGTACCTACCAAGCTACCGAAAGGACCATGAGAGCACCAAGACGTAGGCGGCTGTTTCATGACCTACATGACATGCATGTCATGACATATCATTTATGTTCGTCATATACTCTTGTCATAGTATGTCAATTTTGGTATATACCAAGTTAACGAAACGACCATTTGAGCACAGAGTCGTAGGCGGCTAGATAGATAGATACTGTCAAAGTAGCAAATGTTCGCCAAGAAATGCTTCGCACTTAAAATGTCGCAGTTTCACCCGAAAGGCGAAGCATCAATTGCGATAGCAAATTACTAGAGAGCTATACGGAGTAAGGATAGCAGTTTTATCCGCTGTATAAACTTGGACATTCAGCAGCACCAGCAACGCGCACAACTATTGTCGATGTCGTCGGCGTTTTGCCCGCGTACGCTCCGAACGCGCGCGGCGTTGGTGACTGTTGCCGGTGCCTCTGGGGGCGTGGCTTGGAGGTTTTCGACAATATCAGAACGGGACACTCGTCGAGCAGCGTCGGAAGTCTTTACCACCTACTCGTCTCGCAACGTTTTTACCCAAAAACGCATTTGGTTCCGCAGCTAAACCTCGCCTCGCCTCCCCCTCCCGTCCCCCCCCCCCGGCCTTTCGCGCGACGGAAAAAGTCGCGTTGGCTCGATATATATGGTGATTGTAAAGGAGGAAAGAGACGCTTAATTCTGCAGCCCTTCAGGGAGCACGGCGCGGAATGCGCGTTTGCTCTCCGCCGTGCGTTCGCTCCCCATGAAAGCGCGCGGCCCTCGCGCGCTTTCACTCGCACATACAGCATACGGCGCACGGCGATGATTTCATCGCTGTTTGACATAATATGGAACTTCTCGCCGACGGCGACGGTGACAACGAAGCCGACGGCAGAAATCCGCTTTGGGTGTCCATATAATTGCTATCAGCAATGAAAATGTAGACACTGTAATCATGAGCATTTATACACTGGACGTGCCGAAGTTACTCAATTTGAGCAACATGTTCTGAAGTTGGTTGGTCGTAAATTAGTAGTGCCATTTTGATACCCCTAATTTTCCAAGGCTCTTTTACAGGTGTCTTATATTTTCATACCTTTTAGGCACTTGTAGTCCCAGAGTTACAGAGAACCCGGCCAGATAATTCGGCTTTCAATTGTAATAATATCAATCTGTCTGACATGGAAGGAAAGTACCGGTAAGACATTTGTTTGACAATATACTTAAGATCCGTTTCATTGAAGCAAACGTATTTGACTTACTTTCCCCCAATATAGACATAGTAATGTTCCTAAAGGAAGCACAGACGCACGAAAGAAACAAAGAAACAGAATGTGATAAGAAGAACTAAATATTTCCCTTTCGTCCACTGTCTTTTGCTGCTCTTACTTTCAAATTCTTTTTTTTTTTTGACAGAGTGTATGGACTGCCTTTTTTATTTGATTAGTCAAGGGCATGCCACACTATCTATTCTCCTAAATATGCAATCTCTGTCTCTCCCATGTGAAGTCGAAACACCTGATATTTCTTGTCTCAAGTCGGCTGCACTGCTTGCTGTTTAGCAATAACGTTTAACGAGAGTCACTTGCCTGTTTTCATAACTTACGCCAGCACAAGACACAAGACGTGTTTTTCCTATGCTAGCTTTTGCATCCCGGAATACCTTATTTAGCGGTAACGACAATTTATTTACCCGATATTTGCTTAATATAAGGTAAAACAAAGTATCTTCTTATGTAGAGGCAGAGGCTGTTTCTGTACTTTTAATTTAATGCTGCGCATAAAATATTCAGCAAATAGCGACACTCGCGTTTTATGCAAAGTCACGTGGCAGCAGTGGTGCTGAATTTCCGAGAGAAAACGAAAGACGCAAATAATGCGATGGCGTGCTGGAACAGAGAAGAAGGTGCTCTTTTTTTACTTATGACTGTTCGCCTGATGTCCTTTGCTTATCTGTGGTACAGCGCATCTAGCCGTTTTCAGCCTCCATCTCCCCCCCCCCCCCCTGCCTCCTCCTCTGTTGTTCGCGACGAAGAAAACAGAACCCTCTTAGTTCTGTATCCACAAAACACAACGTTCAGGTGCCTTCCACCCAGCGTCAACACCAAGGCTCACTATGCTTTTTCATTCATCTGCACTTATACGTGGCATATGCCAGCGCTGAACGTAAGAGAGGATCACAGAGAGTGCCCAGACGATGCTGCCATGCATCAGCGTTAGCTTATCGGGTAGCGTATTGGATTCCCTTGAGAAGGCATGACCAGCGCCAAGCGTGTCAAAAGCTATTTGTCACAGAATAGGGACTAGCGTCGACACGGGGCCAAGGGCCGTTCGGCAGCTTCCCCGTGAGAGGGGACGGTTAAAACCGTGGTTCGCTTTATCGCGAAAGCACCTCCGCCGAAGCAGCGTTAGACACGTACAAGCCCGTGTATCCTCTGGCTTCTTCTCTCCGCCTGCGCTGGCGAGATTTCATGCCTTATCTCCCGCGAAATCCGTGCTTTGTTTGCGGATCGCATCAAGCGATCCGCAAACACAGCACGGCCTATATATATATATATATATATATATATATATATATATATATATACGGCCTGATCGGGGTGTATACAGGGAAGGTGCGTTGCCTTTAGAACGCTTTGGTTTTATTGTACTTTAAACCTTAGGCGTAAGCTTTAGGTTATATCCCGGTGCTTTGCCCTTTTCTAACAACTATTGGGCCTCCCTATCTATGTGCTTTAGATTCGTCTATCTGCCCCGCCCGGTTCACCCGCCTTTGCGACGTAATTTAGAAGTCCCGCCGTCTATATCGCATCTAGGAGACCTGGCGTTCTGTTCGAATGTCAGAAGGCGCCGTAAACAACCTTACCTAACATAAACTTGTGAAACTACTCAAAACACGGGGCGGTGCTCTACTGTGTGTACTTACAGTAGGTATTTTCCTCGTCGAATCATTTCCATAGGCTTTACAGAGGAACCGCCATAACGTTTCCGGGTCAGTCTAAGACCCTTACTGTTATTGGTCGGCCGTTTTGAGAACACGATGGAAGCACGAACTCGTTGTAAATCGCAGTTGGGTTATGGATATTGTGAATGTTTTTTTTTCTTGTTTAATAAAAAAGTTAGAGCGATGTTTTTCAGTTGGCGCTACCGTGTTTTAAAAACTGCGTCAATTAAAAAAAAGGAAATCAGTCGCCTAAAAGCGAGAGATACTAGGCTTCATGCAGGCGTGAATGACCACACTTTCTTATACATAGACGTAAAAACACCACGATTTGACACTTTTTCTCTCAAGAGCATGGCCGGCTTCACGGTGCATTTGCCTATTGAATAGGAGGAGGGGGGTTGGGTATAGCTGATACAACGGATGTTTTTGTATTTATGTGAAGCGAAGTTTACCTGAATCTTAATAAAGGCTCTAAAACTGTTTGCATAAAATAACCTCATTTTGCAGCATACCAATTCCGGCAACGATTACGCGTCTCAACGGCCAGGCAAATTGGCAACACGCGACCATGGATAACGCTGTTTACCGGAGCGGCCCAATTGTTTATTACGTCATCTCCGGGATCAGCCCACTTTAGTATTGCATTATCACCAGAACCAAACCTAGATTATTAGGCAAGAAGCCAACTTAATGCTATCACCGCACGCCGTGACATAAGGCATAGAAATCTAAGCTTCTTTAAGGGAATTACGTGCTCAAATGCATATAGGTACTTTTGTACTTCGGATATTTACGTAGCGTTTGCTGTTTCACTACCTACTTCCGTAGAGACCGTAGAACCGGCAACCCACACAGCTCTAGGGGTAGTACAGATGGGGCTACATATAAGCCGATTCGGTATATAAGTGCTTTCCTGTGTGCGGGATAATCGGCAAGACCGCAGCAGCGGCCACGGTCCGCAAAGTCCGGGAGGATTCCCATATCAAAGCTTCTCTTTAAAACCGACGAATTCGCAGTTTCGATTGCTAAAATCACAGAGCCATTTTGGTTAACATGACCCAGCTGTTCCTCTGAGCTATCCTGCCCTGTTATATTTAGCGAGAAAGCACATATCCTGCGCCTGCACTCGAGGGCGCCGGAAAGGCATCCGTGACATACTATCACACCATACCATACTGCAGGGTTGTAGTTACAGATAAGCCGCTGTAAAAAAAAAAAAGGGGGGGGGGGGGGGGGTGCGTCAGAGCCATTTTTTCACTGCCCCCAAAATTAACCGTAGCGTGTATGAGTCGCCGCCGGCCCAGTCGCGTACCCAGCAGAAGCGAAGCTATATATAGTTTAAGCCCTGACATTTTTTAATTGCGACATCCATTATTATGCAAATAGGGGACGTCATAAGGGAAGCGTTTCAATAGTCTTACTATAGGGGTTCGAAAGAACGCTGCTTAATCTTATAATGCCGATGGCAACCACGTAGTGGCTTTGGCGTCGGCGTTTTCCGAACACATTGTGGCGCAAGCTCAACAAAGTATTACGGACATTCATGGTAAAACGTAAAGCGCGCACAAAGAAGGAAAGACACAGGTAGCTTCCAAACAAACGCTGACTGGCAACTCAGTTTATTTCAGGAAAATTTTGTACATACATACCCCCCCCCCCCCCCTAACTCGTCAGCCAGCGCAAAAGATTACGAAGAACGAATATCAAAAGGTCACATGTTGTTCAAAAAGTTGAATTCTTTGTCATTGAGTACAGCACGTGGCTCACTCACGCAAATATGTGCGCGCTTTCTGTTGTAGCAGCCTCTGTTATTTCGCGTGTTCGTTCGCCATCTACTTTGGACTTGAAATCAAACTACGGGGTTTTACGTGCCAAAACAGTTCTGATTATGAGGCACGCCGTAGTGGGGACTCCGGAAATTTGTACCACCTGGGGTTCTTTAACGTGCACCTAAATCTAAGTACGCGGGTGTTTTCGCATTTCGCCCCATCGAAATGCGGCCGCCATGGCCGGGATTCAATCCCGCGACCTCGTGCTCAGCAGCCCTACACCATAGCCACTGAGCAACCACGGCGGATCACTTTGGACTTGCCCTGGGGCATAGACAATTCGTGAAAGTGTGCCTGGAGATGTGGAATTAAACAGTGACCAAGCTGAAACTATAAACGATGGATTATGGACAACACATTCTATAAGTCACCTTTGCAGTGTCTGCATGAAACGGGCCTGCATGCTTATTTCGAGTTTCATACTGAGGTTATACCACGTGGCAACCCAAGCGAATAAAAAAAATCTATTTTTTTATGTTTACTTACGCTTAAAAGTCACTAAATATGGATCTTCGCCATTGCTACGTTATTCATATTTGATTTCTGCTCTTCTTTTTCTTTTTTAGATACTCATCTCTATTTTATCCCGTGCGCTGCTGCACGGATTGTCGCTTTCTTATAATCAAGTAGGTAATAATTTCCTGTTACTAATAGCGCAATTCCTATTTTTCAAGTATGATTGCTTGTGTGGATAATTAGAGCGTCTACAAACCTTTCAATATATTTTTTTAAATAAGAGCTTAAGCCTGCGCGTTACATGTGCACAATTGGAGCTCGTCAGCAATCAAGTCATGTTAATTATTGCATCAAGAATAAATAGTTTTCTTTCTGATAGATTCTCCTTTCAACTACTCGCCAGACAAAATGTACCTAGTAGATTAGAGTTGTGCAACATTGATTTAAATATTAAGGCATTAGAGCCAGCAACATAAAGTGCTGCTTTTATTCTACCAGTGCTACGTCTCAGAAAATTGCGTTTGTCCGCGTTTATTATTTTGTGCTCTTCCTAATCATGATCCAACATAAAGCTGACCGAAATGTGATGTCGTTCTTACTAAATTACATTTCCCGTGTTTTGTGATTTCTGCGGCGCTGCTTTTCATAGCTTCTTCGGCTTCTTCCAATCTTTGAAACAGCAGTTCGCAACGCAGCGCTTGCAGGATTTTCTTTGCCAGTATTTATGACGTCGCACTGCTTACGGAAAGTTATAAAGGGCGGTTTCAGCAAAAACCGAGTCGGTGACAGCATATCCCATGGTAGCATAGCTATTCTCAGATGATACCTCCTAATCCGGAACTGTCGTCTGCGATGTCTCGAGTCTCTGTGTCATTTCGAGAACGTAATAATACGGTCTCATGCGGTCTGATGCTTTGAAAAGAAAGCAAAATCATTATAAAAATACCGGGGCATTCTGTACAGACGAGGCACTGTCGAGACGACGCCGATGCAAAATTTTGTCTTTTTTTCACATAACTATACTTACACTCCCGTAAGCCTCTTACGTACTATAAGGGATCCCTGTCGAACTACGAAGCGTTTGTTGTCGCACATGCGTCCTATATCTGGTAGTCCAATATTCGAGCTGGCATTGCGCGCGTTTCATGGCTTGAGATTTCGTTTTGCCATCCTACAGCGTAGTCAACAGAACCTGCTTACAGATTTAATACCACATTTTCCTCCGCGTTCACCGAAGATGTCTTCTTCCTTTCCTGACGAGATGATGACGTCGCCTTCTGCATTCAGCCCACGGCTTGCAGCATACATTCATCTCTGCTTTTACGCCCACTTGAAAGTGCAATCTGTCATCGCCACATGTTTTTTTTTTCTTTTGCACTCTGTCGGTTGACGGGAAGAAGTTCGTCCCATACTGCTTTCTTCGTTCTGTATGTATGCTTTTTGGGCGAGGTATTCAATAGAAGGCGCCTGCCGCGGCGTTCTATTGGCAATTGCAGAATCCAACACTTGTGCTGGAAACACGTACTGTCCAAATAAACAAAGATGGCTACAATATCCATGGTCCTGCCGTCTCTTTCGCTTGGTGCTGCGCTCAAGTTTCTCGTTGGTGGCATCGAATCGATGTGTTACGTCGAAACCGAAGGGGTCGTCGCTGCAGATCACATTATTTTGATCGGTCCCAATGATTTCTGCGACGAAACCGCGGAATTAGTTGCGCAGTGCCTTCAAATGTCCCGCTTGCCGATCAAGCCCCATGATAATTTTTATTATAGACAAAGAGCCTTTGAAGGCAGCGGAAGTTTAAAGAAGGGAAGTGCTTGTTTGAAGCGGGCCTCTCCGAAAGGGTCAGGAAATTGCTTGCGGCGTTGCTCTACTGCTACAGGTGTGACACTTTAGTGTTTTCTACCTTTATATAAGCAACTCCGCACTGCAACTGGTGTTGCAGTATATCACATAACACGAACCTATATATATATATATATATATATATATATATATATATATATATAGAGAGAGAGAGAGAGAGAGAGAGAGTGTTTGACATCGTGTGATGAGTGCAGGATATACATATTTAGCTCCTGAATGCACGACTGGCTTTACTGCCTATATATATATATATATATATATATATATATATATATTGGCAGTAAAGCCAGTCGTGCATTCAGGAGCTAAATACGCATATCCTGCACTCATCAAACGATGTCAAACACTCTAAAGCTACCTGGTCAGTGTGCCTTGCAATTAAAAAAAAACAATTCAGAGTTCCATTTGTGAGCCGAGGTGCACTTTTCTCTTTAGTTAGCTGAACTGTGTGCTACGTTCGTTTGCGTACGATGACTGGCGCTTGTTTGTGCTCGCAGTACACAGTGTTCGAGGCAGGGCGCGGGCTTGGCAACACAGCAGAGAGCCGAAAACCCCACTGAAACGTTAGAAGTAAATTATAACCACTCAGACCAACTTGGTGTTTCTTTCAACAAGATTCCAAAATTTATCGAAGGTTTTTTTTTGAGCAAAATTACTTGTATTAGTGTAAACGCATGACTTGGGAACAAATTGAATCAGTTGTAATGGAATTTAGATGTATGTACAGCGTCGGATCGCAAACTAGCGGCGCTGTGCGCCAGTCGAATGTTCCGAAGCGTGAACGAGCGCTGCTTGCAGTTGCGTCTAAATTTCTTGCGAGCCAATAAACTGACAACTCGCCCCACTGAATGAGGAAACATCTTCTGCTTACATCGTTAGACTAAAGCATGCTACTAAAATTATATGTTGCATCGCGGCATTTAACATATGTCATGATAAACATCAGCCCGTCCGAGGTAGTCATCGTTCCTTCTACCCTGCCTGCGGAGGAAAGTAGATTAGCGAGAACAGTACTGCTGCTTAAAGGATAGGGAACACTAATTCTGGGGCAGAAAACAAAACTAGCAAATCCAAATGAAGGTTAAGCGTGCATCACTATAATTTATTAAAGCACCTCCATAAAAGTAAACTCGGCGATTTGAAACGCCGGCGTGGTATTTAAAATACGAGGGGAAGTCAAAAAGTAAAGGGACTTTTGCAATTTCTCACACTAGAGTTTGATCACACTGCTAGTATCCAGCGCTGATTAAGTGTCGACTGCAACACTTCTATGGAACGTGTTACTCTTATTCCCGCATTAGTCGTTAGAGTGTAGCAGACCGTTAAACATGACAGCTGCATTTTCGATCTTCACCAAGGAGGAAATGAGGACAGTGATTCGCTTTTTGTTTGCGGAAGGTGTTAAACCTGCGGAAATTATTCGTCGAATGAAAGCGCAGCATGGTGACAGTTTATCGCGAAGCAAGATCTACGAATGGATAGAGCGTTTAAAACAGGGAAGAACTTCTTTATGTGCGAGGAAAGATCGGGAAGGCCATCGACGTCAACGATTGAGGACAATTTGAAAGTCGTTGAGGGTATAGTGATGGAAAACAGACGAATCACAGTAGATAAAATTGCGAATACTTTACATATCAGTCATGGTTCAGCGTATTTCTTCTTACAAGACAGGCTAAATTTTTTGGAAAGTGTTTGCAAGGTGTGTCCCGAAAGAATTGTCAGTGCAGCATAAGGCCCAAGGGTTGGACATCTATCGTAAACATTTCGCCCGTTATCGTCGCGAGGGAGATGCATTTTTACTGCAAATTGTTACTGTAGATGAAACTTGGGTTCATAATCACGAACCGGAAATTAAGGGTGCGAGCATGGCTAGGAAACACTCATCAACACCAGAAGTTAAGAAATTTAAACGTTAACCATCAGCTGGTAAGCATATGCTAACACTATTCTGGGACGTGGCAGGTGTGGTAGCCCTTCATTTCACCCCGAGAGGCGAAACTGTGAACAGTGAGAAATTATGATGAAGTGTCGCGAAATAAACTAACCCTGCAATCAAATCCAAACGTCGTGGTAAACTGCGAAAAGGTGCCATCCTGCCGCAAGATAACGCGTGGCCAGATTCTGCCAAACGGACGGCCGAAACAATAAAGGAGTTGGGATTCGAATAACTGGAACACCCGCGATGAACTCCAGACCTGACTCAACCGATTTTTATATGTTTGGACCATTGAAGAAGGCGCTCAGGGATAGATTTGCAACCGATGCAGAAGTCATTGATGCGGTGGAAAATTGGTTACAGCTGCAACCAAAAAACTGTTTTTCGAACGGAATCAAAAAACTTGTAAAACGTTCGGCAAAGTACGATGAAGTTCATGGAGGTTATGTAGAAAAATAATGAATGTTTCAGTTTTCTATCATTAGAATAAATGTACTTTTTCTCAAAAATGCCTTTACATTTTGACTTACCCTCGTACATAATAAAACAATGGTCTACTCGCCAGGAAGAAAGAGGTGGTGCCGAGTGAAAGGTTTTGAACAAACCAACATAGTCAGTCACCATTGCGGTGCATTCCGCTTCCCCTTTATTTTTAGATTATCGTGGTGGGTGCTTGACGAAGTCTTTCTTTCATTTACGTCAACGCCGAGAAATTTATATTCTTTGACTATGGGTATGACTTACTGTTGAATTGACACTACGTAATTACACGTCTCTTGATTAAAGACCATAATTCCCGGTTTCTCTGTGGTAAACTTAAGGCCTAAGTTTGTCGTTGCCACAAATACTCGCACGCAAGTGTCTGCAAGGAAGCCGAAACCGCCACACCGGCAAGCAGTGCCGCACACGTCAGTGATGGTCACGAAGGGGCTACCGCTGACCAGTGAAAGAAGAAAACAAAGCAAAGGGTCGGATAGAGAGAGAGAGAGAAAGATGGAGAGAGAGGAGGGGAGGGTGGCGTCGCGGCCTCACGTAGAGTGTACTAGATTGCGACCATCAACTTGTGGTATAAAGGGTCGTTCGATTCTAAACAACATTCATAAGGCTAGATGCGTTCTGGAGTGTTGTGACGCTATACAGGTTTGTGTCGCGGTTCTCCAGATATACCTCGAAAAGGCATTCGACTGTGTATCACACGATATTTTGTTAGCTATATTGGAATACATCAATGTTGGTACTGTTATCAGACAAGGTGTAGCCATGGCGTACCAGAACTGCTCCACATAGTTAATTGTGAACAAGACGATAGGAAAGTCAATTAGTGTGCAACGTTCTGTACGCCAAGGCTGCCCTCTCAGCCCTCTTCTCTTCTGTGCGTATATTGAAACACTGTGTCGCTCTATATTGCAGAATGATGCCATTCAAGGTTTTCGCCTGAATGCATCAGAAGTTAAACTCTTGGCGTATGCAGACGACGTAGCTCTTTTCTGTGAAAACAAGAAAGTGTTATTGAAGCAGTTAGAGTGGTTAAACAATTTAGTGACATCTCTGGAAGTCCTGTCAATTGGGGAAAGTGCCTGGGGTTTTGGCATGGAGAGTGGCCTTCGACCCCTGACACTTTTGCCAACATTAGGTGGGAAACTACTCCGGTAAAATATCTTGGTGTGCCGCTTGAATTTTACAAGGATAATGATCGGTATTGGCAACAACAAGTGAAAGAGATGCGTGAGAAGGTGGACAGATGGAAAGTGGCTAATCTATCCATCTTCTCCAGAGCAACAGTGTGTAATTTGTTCTTTATCAGTAAGATTTGGTACACAATGCAGGTGTTATACTGTTCTCGGCTAAACATTCAGAAATTTCACCGCATATTTGCCGTGTTTGTGTGGGCCTCGAGTTGGGAGAGGTGTAGTCGGACGAACCTATTCAGGCGCGTCAAAGATGGGGGAGTAGGTCTGGGACACCTCTTTGTGCGTCAGCTCGTAAACAGATTTATATTTTTCGAGACGTCAGGGACCCTTTCTTGCGCACTGTGTGTCAGATGAGAATAAGCAAAGCGCTACCAGATTTTATTGTTGCCACAAGCAGTATTCCCGGAACGCTTGCGGGTTTTTTTAAGGAGGTTGTCTCCACTGTGCGCTTCCTAAGCGTACGTTTTTCAAAGGATTACCTGAGTTCTGTACAAAGAAAAAAGCTGTACAGGGATCTATGCGACACTGAATTTCCGGTTCCTTTATATAGATCCCTTTACAGAGGTAGCCAGGGCCAAAATGTACTAATAAGGGTAAAGCGTATGCAAATTCCACCAGGGGTAAAAACCTTTTTTTTTCAAGGTTCATACAGCAACGCTTTCAGTAAAGACAGTTTTGAAAGACAAGGGTTTTTTTGTACCGTGGGGAACACATTGCTTAATCTGTAACCAACCCGAGACAATTGACCACGTTTTTCTACATTGTTGGGAGGGAGTGTTCTTGTGGGATGTTTTACAAAGGACAGTTTAAAAAGAATTCCCTCTAGATCCCCACGGTATCAGATATCTAGCGATTGAAAACGACTATGGGCTTCCTTTTGATCTGGTAATGCTCGTTGGCCTTCACAGCATCTGGCGCGCCAGAATGGCTGGCTATTACTGTGACCCAGACGCACGACCTGCGCGAATGTACTTCCGAGAGAGTATAAATGTCCTTTCTGGAGGTGCAGAAAGCGCATGAATGCGCCCCGGAGTGGTTTTCGAGGTTAGAACCCTCGGCAACATTAAGAGAATTTTGATGTGATTGCAATCATGCTGGTTGGTAAATGTTACATATGATTTTCACGTGCTACTTCGTTGAACTGTCCTGTTGATAAATGAGTGAATTTTGCACATGAGACAATAAAGAAAAAAAAAAGATTGAGGGAGTGGGTCCAGTGTACGCCTTGGCAAGCGCTGAGGGTGATGCAAAAAACGTTGAAATTGCGGCAGCGCTGCCGTCGCCTTATTCTGAAGCTCCGGCCAATAGACGTTGGCTACGGCTGTTTCGGCAGCGCCCATTGGCTGAGGCGAGCTCACGGGCTGAGTAGCTGTCGTCTGCTCCACGCACCGATGGTGTTGCGGCGCTTGCATCGTTGCCGTCCCTTTTTCTCCGTTTTATTGATCACAGGTAGGTGCGGAATAAAATCACTCTTTCCGCCACCGAGTATCAAACCAGATGCAGCGAAGCGAAACGCCTGTCAAAGCTCCACGCAGCTACGGGCGGATCTCCGACGCGACAAGCGTCCCACCGGCGGTCGAGCCAAACACCATGGCGGAATCGATGGCTTAGTTTTGGGGGTGAAGCCTGATGGAAGGCGACTGTAATAATCCGAAATCGTAGTACGAAATGATGCCAGCGGCCCTAGTGACGGTAGTGTTGCAAGATTATGGGAACGAGCTCGGGAAAAATGCCTAAGGTGCACTCTCCGCCATTCTACCACAATGTGTGTTTGTATTGGTTGGTCCTGGGTGAGTGCAATGGTAGCCACTGTTGATGTGCATTTTGGCAAACCCAGACAAACCCTGAGAGCCCGAGCTTGAATAGCTTCTAGAGCATGAAGATTGGTCTTGCAAGTGTTGGTCACCACGGGTAAACTGTATCTGAAAAAGCCCAGAAAAAGAGCCCTGTACAATTCCAACATTGCATGCACTGACATTCCCCAAGTCTTTCCCCCCAGAGACTTGAAAAGCTGGGAGATTGCTGTCAGGCGTTTTTTCAAGTAGGTCACGTGCGGGCTACATGAGAGATAGATCTCTATATGCCAAGAAACATGAGTCTTCTCATAAGAAATTGTCTGGCCATTTATAGAGATGGCATAGGGTCTCATTGGTTTGCGAGTGAATGCCACCAGTGCACATTTGTCTAACGAGAGATCAAGACCTTGGTGGTAGAGGTATACAGTTGTCAGAGTAGCAGCTTTCTGAATCCTTGCACGCATCTGAGGACGTGATGGGCAGCTAAAGTGCGCAAGTATTTGTACCTGAAAGCGTGGTCACAAAAGTGAAAGTTTAAATACACAACCAGGAGTAATCGAAAAAATGTGACAAAAACAGAGACAGCGAATTTAATGCAAAAAATGGAAACAAACTCTGTAGAGATATACAAGAATGGGAAAAAAATTAGAAGAAAAGGTATCAATATGGGTAGTGTCTTACTATTTGAGGACCAAGCTAATTGCCGAAGGACAAAAACATACCGAAGCAAATACTCGCAACACGATGCGGCATGTGTATGCTGCAGCAAAAATCCAGAGACCGCTCAGAACATCCTAAAGGAATGCAAAGGGATTCACAAAGTGAGTCGCATAGGTAACGTGCACCTTCGTCGAGCTTTGTCAACAGAGGAATGACTACAGAAGCTGGTTTACGAGACGGCATACACAATGTGCAACTGAAACAGGAGCATGTTATTGCTGGTAATTTATCACGGCCTATATTTAATGCTTGCGCGTGGCCTACTATGACTGGTCAGGGTTTGGCGTTTCTCATGTTCTCGATGATGGGCGGCAATTCAGTAACTACAAAAAATTCGCGCATGCGTTCATGTTTTCTTTTCAGAAAACAGTTGTATTTCAAATGACGAACTACCTATTTTTGTTATTAGGAACTGTGGCGTCAAATCCAACGAAACCAACCGTATACACAGAACTTTAATGTACCTCTTGTATTAAAATGTTTGGACAAGGAGTCAGACAGTGTTAACATCACCATTGCCCCCTTTTCTCCATGCTCGTCATAAGTAAAACTTCACAGGTGTCAAGGAAGCCGGCAAAACGCAGTACCGCGTGCTACAACTCAGATATTGCAGACCATACATCACGGCGTCACCTGGCGTGTGCTACACACTCCTCACGTTTTGCTGTGGAGCCGAACATGCTCCACCCTTGTCGCCGTCATTCTTCCCTACTGTGCTCTCATTTTCGGTGTTTTCTTTTGGTTTTATTTTCGACCATGTCGGGGCAGCTGTCACCATTAGTGTACCCGTTAGTTATTCATAATTGCTCAATGTTTCGGGCAGTATGTTAAGTGCGCTATTGTTTTCTGTTGCATTTTGCCTACGTGTGCAAGTTTGTTTTTACACGTTCTTCTGCGCCATAACACGTGCAAGATTTTCAGCTCGGAGGGGGCAGTTTATTGTTCACCAGATCATTAGCGTCGATACCGCTTGCATCGAATCGAAAAACCAAGGACACTCACGTGAGGAAAGAAAGGCACGACAGCTCGGCACAACGAAACAAAGCGAGGAAGTTAGCAAGTGCGGACAGAAAAGTAGACACAAGCTTCTTGTCCCTCAGCTATTATTAGGTATCCGTATAAAGTCTAAGGGCAATAAAATCATCGTATGCTGTATGTGCGAGTGAAAGCGTGCGAGGTACGCGCGCTTTCACGCAGAGCGAACGCACGGCAGAGAGGGAGGGGAGGCGACGTTCAGCTGCGGCACCAAATGCGTATCTTGCGACCGGCCGCGAGGGGAACTGGCGATTTAATCTCCCACGCGAAAGGAAAGCGGGAAGGCAGCGCGGTAGGAAGGGGCGCGGCTTCTACTCTGCCAGCAACTGCGTAATTGTACTATGCGCGGCTCCAGACCGTCGCGCGCACCGTAACTTGAAAGCGATCTCCACACGGTTCTTACCTTTGTATGCGCTGTGCTGTCACCGCTCAGTTTCCGTTTAAGCCATAGACCACACGAATCATCGCTCAGTGCTAGTTGCGCGCTTGCTCACGCCAGCGTTTTGACAGTGGTTGTCTGTGGTCATCCAGTGAGATCTGTTCATATTTGTTTGGGCGCGCTGACACCATGCTTGTTAATTCAGTTAGTAATCAAATGTGTCCATGTTTATGCAGCCGATAAAACAACTATCCTTACTCCGTATAGCTCTCTACTAATTTGCTATCGCAATTGATGCCTCGCCTATCGGGCGCAACTGCGACTTTTTTTGTCTTTGTTTAAAGTCGCTCTTGACGCGCGACCATCAGTGGCATCTCCTCTACTTACCCTATACCAACGCAGCCTCCCAGTGGTTCCGGTCAAAACACTACGGCTTTCTGAAGGAGCAGAGATGATAGGTTGGACATTTGAGATATGATCACTCAAAAAATAAACAGTGGAAGACAACGACAAGAACAACAACGACAACGAAAATCGAGTGTGGTAGATTGCAGGTGCTTCACTCACTTGTATAAGACTGGTCCGTGCAACCTTTCAATGCGCTAATACTCTAGATTATCCTTCTAGCTATACGTCAGCCAACATTTCTCAGTATTATTGAAAGCGTCATATTCCGGGCTATAATTCACTTATGAACACTTTAATTTGCCATCTTACACCATACCAGCTGCTTGGATGTATTGGATATGAGCACTAAGTGCTGTTTCTCTGAAAGAATCCCTGCATAGGAAGTAGATTGAAACTAGTTTAAATTTTGCTTGCTAATAAATTAGTTTCATGCGTCACCTTATGTTGAAGCGGGGTAATAGATCAATCATGTTCCAAAACGGCATGCAAGAAAGATATCGCACCTTTTCTTTTCGAATTCGAAAAAAAAAATTATTTCTTGGCGTTTCGCAATACCGGACGCTGCTACATGAAATGGCTCCTACATTCGCTCATATTTGAATTGTTCCGAGGAACACCGCGAGGAACGAAATTTTCTATAATTCTCGGGGAAATTATTAATGTTTCCGAACGCTGTTGCTACCGCAAAACTGTCTTTTGTACCGCATACTGGCACATATAAGTCCCCGCCTCTGTTTACTACGCTATCTCTGTCTTCACCCAAATGGTGCGTCCCGGCAAGAACAGACCCGTCAGCGACAATCATCGCTCGCAACAGTAGGCACTGCGCCATCGCAAAGCTGGCAGCAGTAAACATGGTAATGCCGTAAAAAAGAAATCAAAAGAGACATCTCGAAAATTACTTCTTTTCTTTTATTTTCTGAATCAATACAATTATAAAGCTTTGAGCTTCCATTTAGCACAACTACATATTTTGTCGAAAAACGCAGTACGCCTCAAACCATTGAATATGCGTCGAGTGGATCTTGTAGTTGTCATCATCAAGCGTGTTCGAATGGATACGAAAATTGAAAGCTTCATTGGAATTGTGGTTGCATCGTTGTTATACCTTCGTCTTCGTGCATGGGACCCGCTTGTTGGAGCAACACAACTTTATGACGAGCTAGGTGTTTTCCAGTGAAGATGTGGCCAACTTGGTCATGTGCTCCGTAGTTTGAAATGATCGTTAAAAAAGAACAACGTTTTTGGAAACAGCAGTGATCGTTTCGCTTAAACGAACCTCCACAGATATTTCTTTTTTCTTTTTTTTACATTTAGGGCTAGCAGCTTCAGTCTCTGCAATAGAAGGCCGAGTGAATTTTGCGAATTTCTTGTGCATTGATATGAGTGCTTCGTTATCACAGCATTGAGACATCTTCCAATTTGGTGACCGTAAACATTGTTACAGGTTAGCGGAATTGAACGTACTACCACTCAGACCAATGACATAGTATAGTTCTTGTGCGCCGTACATTTATTCATTTGAAATTTTCTGCGCTTCTGCATGTGGTCAAGTGCGGAAAGCTGCGCTGGTGTCGAAAATGTTTCATCTCGACTAGCCTCTGGACGTATTTTTAGACAGCTGTGTCAGTAAGTGGTCCCGCGAGGAATAAACACCGGTCTTTGTATGTGGCCCGTACTGTGCGTGCGCTAGGGTCATTGGGAGCAATATTGCGTGCCCTCGTCAAACGTTTCTGCCAGGCTTCTGCCACTGAGGCTAGAGGCGCCTAGCCAAACCCCGACTACTCAATGGTTGCTTGCAACGTTAATGAAGCTGGCTTCACACTCACGCAAACGCGACTTCATCAGCGCGTTATTCAGGCAAGAGCTCACAATGGCTCTTTTGACGACGTTTGAATGGCTGGAACAAGCAGGTCCGGACCTGATTTTTGTTTTTATGCCTTTCCGCAGAAGAATAGCCCACATGGCGTGCGAAAATTACCGGCGTTGATGCAGTGCTCTAATAGAGACGTTGGCGGGAAACTCGTGCGGCAGGACCAGAGGTGCAGGGAAATCGAAAGCCATTGCCAACGCCCTAGACGCACCTGACTGAAACAATCTGAAATAGTTGAAATTACACTGTCCAAGTAAACAAATTCGTAATAATCGTTCTTTTTTCTTAGCTTTTTTTTCCAAGATGCTTTATATGTACCCGCCATGGTGATTCAGTGGCTTATTGAGCCCTGCTCAGCATAAAGTCGGGGTTCAAATCCCGGCTGGTTGGACGGAATGCAAATGCACTCGTGTGCATGCATTCGGGTGCACATTAAAGAACCCCATGCACAGGGCCCAAAATAAGCCGGAGCCCTCCACCAAGGCGTCCCTCATAATCCGCTCTGTAGTTTCGATGCGTTAAACATCGTAATTTTCATTGAATTGTTGTCTCACCTCATCTCGTTATTTCACTGTGCATGCGTATAATCAAGCCTTTAGCTTAATGTCTGTCTTGCAGCAACCTATATCTTGCTAAAGTTGAGTGCTTGTATAGACGATGAGGAACATGAGAACAAGGTGAGAGCAGGAGCCAGCGTTTCGACAAGGGGACTTGTCTTCTTCTAGGCGACATATGCTCTCCTCGGTACCGTATATAGGTATGGTTCTTCTAAAGGGTGAGAAGGTAAGGCTGATGGGTGAGGTAGCGAGTGAGAGTGTGTTAGTGGTGAGTGTGTAGAATTCAAAAGAAAGTTAATGCTCTTCTGATAGGTGTAGGAATTTGAGGCTGCGCCGTGTGTTTTCCATCTCCCGCATTCCCCGTGTTTTTCCCAGTGCTTGTATAGGTCACTTTAAGTGCTACTTCATCCTGTTGAAGTCTTGCTGGGCTTCTATAAGAACAATAACTACTTAATATGATACTCTGCCAGTACAAGGCTGTCCAGAGGGCCTGTGAGAGAGCAGAGAGGCATGGCCTCGCAGCTCCAACATGGGATTAGCCAACAGCTAACCAGGGGCCTCTCAGGGGCTCCAATGGCTGACTCCTCAGAACCTTAATAAAGTTCTTTGTCTGTCTGTCTGTCTGTCTGTCTGTCTGTCTGTCTGTCGTGTCTGTCTGTCTGTCTGTCTGTCTGTCTGTCTGTCTGTCTGTCTGTCTGCTGTCTGTCTGTCTGTCTGTCTGTCTGTCTGTCTGTCTGTCTGTCTGTCTGTCTGTCTGTCTGTCTGTCTGTCTGTCTGTCTGTCTGTCGTCTGTCTGTCTGTCTGTCTGTCTGTCTGTGTCTGTCTGTCTGTCTGTCTGTCTGTCTGTTGTCTGTCTGTCTGTCTGTCTGTCTGTCTGTCTGTCTGTCTGTCTGTCTGTCGTCTGTCGGTCTGTCTGTCTGTCTGTCTGTCTGTCTGTCTGTCTGTCTGTCTGTCTGTATGGTCTGTCTGTCTGTCTGTCTGTCTGTCTGTCTGTCTGTCTGCTGTCTTCTGTCTGGCTGTCTGTCTGTCTGTCTGTCTGTCTTCTGTCTGTCTGTCTGTCTGTCTGTCTGTCTGTCTGTCCTGTCTGTCTGTCTGTCTGTCCTGTCTGTCTGTCTGTCTGTCTGCGGTCCTGTCTGTCTGTCTGTCTGTCTGTCTGTCTGTCTGTCTGTCTGTCTGTCTGTCTGTCCTGTCTGTCTGTCTGTCTGTCTGTCTGTCTGTCTGTCTGTCTGTCTGTCTGTCTGTCTGTCTGTCTGTCTGTCTGTCTGTCTGTCTGTCTGTCTGTCTGTCTGCTCGTCGGGCGATGTAGACAGGACCAAAGTAACTAATTCCCTCGTACAGCGATGCTTCTCACTCTGATTGTTATAGCAACTGTCACTATTACAAAATTTCAATAACGTTAACCGGTAATATGCTGCGCATAGAGAGTGTAAAACTAGCCTAAACGACCTTTTTAGCGCTTTATAGCTCCAAAGTACCCCATTAATACATTTTTCTATTCATTGCTGAGAACCCACATGTCTTCCAGGATGTCATTACTTTTTATTCGAAGAGAATCGGATAGCGAAAGTTGCCTAAGTAACTTGTTTTTACAGCCGTGTTTAAGTTTTGTGAGCCTGACAAGGAAGTAAATATTCGCTTTAGTGCACCACCTTGATCGGATTTCTGCAGGTTGGATTTCTCTATCATTCACATGAGAACTTATGATCTGATTTCTAAAGTTTCACACCACTATTAATGCACAGCGCTGAGAAACAGGACCAGTGCTTATATTCCTGGAATTAGCTGCAATAGCTGAGAAATTACTAGTGGGGCAGGCCAGCAAATGACAAGGAGCTGTTGCGAACGAAACGCTTTGCAAATTCATCCACAGAAGAATGCCTTCGCGTTGCCCAGTTACGGTGACATTTCAACCTACTACCCACTTTTCTGTGCAGGAAGGTGCATTACTGTTTTTACACGACTCTATACTTAATGAACCTGCTGTGTTATTGCAATATGGACGGTGGGCTTTTCGGACTTCGCCTGAAATACTAGGGTGCATATGAACAACGGGCGACTCCGCACTCATAAATTTTTTCAAGTAATCGAAGATCACCTTCGGAGCCACACGAACAACATGTAGTGATGATATGCGTTTGGTTAGCTGCATCTGCCACATTTTTTTTACATTAGTGGTTACGGCTGCTTATCAATAACAGTAAACTTGTGACCTTGTTTGAACGTTTTTGTAACTGATTGTTCCGCCATTTCCGCAGGCGGGTGGATAATCTATGGAATGACTTGGAAAGCAATGCGTCATCTCTTCAGGTCGAAGAATTCCTTGCTCCATCACGTTCACCATGGTACGTGTTTGCTTTCACGAGGTAGTTTGCTATAGCCTACACTTGAGGAGCTTGCCTGACACTCTTTTAAAGCACAACTACACAGCCGTGACTTGGATTTATTCGCAGGTACCGCTCGGAAGCATACTTTCCTTTCTAGGCCCATACGGAACGAATAAATGAAATGGATCTTGCCAGAGATATTGTTCTCTCATTGAATTCTTCTCCTTATCGTACTTAGAGAGGTGCAGAAGGAACACTCTTCCTTCGTTATCACATCGACTGGGCAACCACGACAGGGGAATAATTATATAAGAAAGCTCGAACGAAAGCAATCATTGCGAATCGCGACATTATTCCTGTCCGTCTCGCCGTTTCTTCAGCTTGCCCTAATCGTAAGCGCTGCATTAACTCAATAGTTGGCGAGCATTAGCAATCCACTCTTGAGCACTATGATGCACGGCTACAGGTATTACCCGCCGTGGTGGTGTATTGGCTTCGGCGCTGCACTGCTAAGCCCGAAGGGGTGGGATCAAATCCCGCCCACGGCAACCACATATTGAAGGAGGCGAAATGCGGAAACACATGTGTACCGTGCATTTGGATGTGTACCGTGCAACCCCAGGTGCTCAAAATTACTCTGGTCAAAATTACACTACGGCGTGCCTCGTCATCATACCGCGGTTTTGGCACATAAAACCCCAGAATTTCACTTTTTACACATATTGCCGAAGCAAGAAGAAGGTATGGATCCTAACGAGCACGTCTATGCACAAAATCGTGCGTTCACCAAATCAAAAGCAGCGCTTTATTGGCACCAATGTGCCACAAGTCTCCCTGTCCCGCGTACAGAAAAGGCATCTGCTGCAGTGAGCGATAGATAACGTTTAGTAACAAGACGTGCTTCGCTGGCATCTTGGCCACTAGTGAAGCTTCCCTGGTGTTTGGTGGCATGCTTGGTATAAGGAAGCACTGGAAACTAATCCCTTAGCGACACCCACGAGTTTGAAAAAAAAACAGCCTCTCCAAACGAATCTCCAAATGCAAGTTCTCTCAAGGAAGGAAGGAAAGAGTGGAGAAGGAAAGGCAGGGAGGTAAACCAGTTCACCACTACCGGTTTGCTACCCTACACACGGGAGCGGGATGAGGGGGAATGAAAGATGGGGAGGACAGAGAGAGAGAGAACACATAGCACAACACACACATCGTCAGTCACAGTCCATCACTCTTGCGTGGTACGTGACATCACTGTCACAGGGCTTGTCCAAGCCCGTTGCTTTTAAAAACCTAAGTAGTCCCCTCGTCGCCTTCAGCTGCGCTGTCTTCTGTCGACGACATGTGAGAATCGTTTCAATTGACATTGGTCTATTGTGAAGGTGCGCTAGAACGGACGCCAGGGAAGTTCTCTCAAAGTGATTGATATTGGGGTAGACGGCGCAAGTACTCTTGCCTGGGGGCTTCGGCCTGTCTCTAGAGAAGCGTTCAAGAGGGTTGGAAGGCGAGTTCGTTGGTATGCTTCCGTGGTGGAGAACAGCGCGCGGCGTTTTCGACCCCCAACAAATTCGACGCCTTGTGCAGAAAAGTGAATGAAAGCAAACCTGACAACATGTCTTGTAGTAAGAATCATTCCTCGCGCTTTGTGCAGTGCAACAAAGAAGACCTCCCCGCTGCGTGTGGCAGGACGTATATCGGTCATACAGGAACGCGTTTGAATGACCGTTTGCGGGAGCATGCGTAGAATGTAAGAACAAGAATGGAACAATCTGGGTATTTACAGCGCCAAATGCGGTTGCAGTCCGCTACTTCAAGACACCAAGGTTCTGCGCAGGTACCGAAATATTTGCGCCCGTGAAATCTTCGAAACCTTTACGATGATGCACGAAGGCCCGTCAAGCGTCAGTGCCCCTTCACTCTTCCTCACCGACAAGGAGGGCTGACTTCTACTGTACTGATCATGCCGTTTTCGTTCGTTTTTCTCTTCAGCCCCATTCATGACTGGAATTTTGAATCCCTTCCTCCTCCCCTCTGTTTCCTCCCCCCAATTCGCATTCCTATTCATCATCATCATCATTTATTTTCCCTTAAGGACCCCTGTCGGGGTATTACATAAGGGGGGGTTACAGAAGGTAAGAATAGGAATATAGACATGGTTACAATTTCCTACAGCCTATTGAAGCTATATATTTGTGCACGCACTATAAGAACATTTGATGGCAGTCCGTGCTCGTCCTGCCGTCTTCCTGCTAGTCCTGTTTTACCCCCTGTTTTCTACCTTAGAGAAGAGTGCCTGGGGCTCCTAATAAAAAAAATGAAAACTTTCTTTTCGATTTGTTTTACCTCTAATGCTATCGATTCTAATATTCAACACTCTATTCAGTTATTGCTACGAATTTTCTCACCTACATCAAGGCTTATTTTCAAGATTTGTTGGGCCTAACAGCGCAATGCGCCAGGCGGTATTTGCAGGGAGAACAATGTACCGGATGTCTCAGAAAATTATTTCAAAAATGTTTGAGGGTTGCTTCTGGCAGATAGCACAATTCTAGTTCATGAGCCGGTCTCCTCAAAGAGGTGGACATGCCTAAAAAATCGAAATGCTGATTCGACAGATTAACAAAACTTCGCCAATTACGTTTTTAACCAATTATCTTATTTACCTTATGGCCCATATTGCAATTTACGAATTATAGCCGTGGAGTTAGCAAGGCGTATCCACTTGAAAAGAATTCCCAGGACAACGCCTGTTTCGAGATACCCATTCCCGAGCTTTGCGTAGACATGCATTGGCGTTCCAGTTGCGTTCCTAAGGAAACGTCCTTTTATGCACTGAAGCAGCAAAGTAACTGGAACGGCTATGCATTTCTCCACAAAGTTCCGGAATTAAAACTGGTGTCGTCCTGATAATTCGTTCCAAGCGGATCAGCCTTGCGAACACCACGGCTACAATATCTAAATTGCAATATGCTCAGTTAGATAACTAGTTAAAAACTTCAGAGTTGAATTTTTGTTAATTAGTCGATTATCCATTTCAATTTCTTGTGCAAGTAATGTCCGCCTCTTCAAGTACACCAGCTCATGAACTGGAGTTGTATTATCTGCCACAGGCAACCTCATCGCTGTGTGACCACCACGGCGGGGAATGGAACCCGTGAGATCACGTTCAGGAACTGAACTTGCAAGACAATCAGCCACAAAGCCTGGCGATATCTTTGTTTCACGTCTTCGCCGTTGTTGCACTTGCGACATGTTTTTTTTTCTGTCCCACGCATCCCGTTTGAGAGTTGCTCTTTAATTCTTCTTAGGAAATGTCCATGTAACTCCTTAAGTTATTTGGGCAAAACAGCTTTGCTTACGCCGCAGCGTGTTTAGTCGTCAATATCAGTACGCTGGCGCATGTAACGAAAGTGAATAGCTTGAAATAATTGTGATAGAGCACGAAAATTGGCTGTATGTCCGTCCGAAATGTGCCGGCGAGTAACATCTTCACTGGACACACGTCTTTCGAAAGACAGTTCTGTGGAGATTGCTCTCCGTCTGGAAATCGTTTTACATTACCTTTCGTTACCTCCCTTGAGACGCTCATTATTTGAAGTCTGCGCGATGCTATTTACCGCATATTTCGCACAGCAGCACGTTTCTCATGCCGCGCGTGACAGTTTGCTAAGCAAGTGTGCACGAAAACAAAGGAGCCGAGAAAGAAAGAATAAGCTAAGCGTAAGCCTCTGGCCGCACAGGCGCCACTTATGAAATGTCCTGGCTGATGGATCGCTTCGCCACGCGAAGTCCTCGGTCTCGAATAATGCGCTTCACTGGAAAACTTCAGTTTCTTTAGGAGACAAAACTTGGAAATGCTGGCTACCAACTTTGTCGGAGATTTATTGCTCAGACTGTGTGGTCTGAATCAAACGAAGTTGCTAGTATTATTGCCAAGAACTGTGAAAGGGGTGAATTTCGAAGTGGCAGTATTTCTTCATTCTCTAGCGAGAAATAAGCGAGGAGTTATGACTTTCCTGGCTCAAGCAAAGGTACGTCTCAATAACCCTTAAGAGCAGTCCTTAATAACCCTATACATAACGCCTATCTGATGTTTATAAAAGCTGTTTATTCTTGTTTTTTTTGCGCTATAATTTTTATGACTCACTTTTTATTCGCGAGCAGCCTATCACATTTTACTTTAATTTTGATGTCTCGAAATGTTCAGTGAAGATGACCAGTGAAGATGACCAGTGAAGATGTCCACGCTTTCAGGCACTATTTTATCTGTTGCTCTTGAATCACTTCGCTTTTCCTAAACAGCGGCCCGGTTGTATAAAATGCAGCTGAAGTTCACGAATATCATAACTGCTTGTGGAGCACTTAGGCAGAGAAGTTTCGCAATATCATTATTCTAAATTCTGTATTCATTTATTCGACAAAACGAAAAAAGCGTTGACTGTTACCTTCTAGAATTTTACGCTTCACTGGGAATTTTTTGCTTTTTTAAGAAAGCACGTTTTCTTTTTTTTTTCTCTGAAAGTGCTGCGGCTGTACCTCGGTATAACATTACGGATTTCAAAGCATTCAGTCGTTTATAAGCTATTAGGTTATTTTTCTCGTGCATTGTCTTTGAATATGGCATTTGGATGTGAATTACTCTGCATGCACATTACCCTTGAGGCTTATTCGGCATAGATCACTTGAAATGCACGTAAGCACACCGGAAAGTGGTGTTCGCTTGTCGTTCTCTATAGCTTTACACGGCGTGTAATGCTCATTAGCACTACCTCATTATTATCCATTACCTGGGACAATCATGGTATGCCAACCAGTGTGGCTCGATGGTGTCTTAGAATCTAGGAAAGAGGGGTTGTGTTTCGGGGTAGACCGCATTGTTCTTTTTCTGATATGGTCATGTGTTTGATAAATGAAAGATTTTTCAGCACACGAATGAATTCCAAACATAAGGGAAATGGGGAGATATATTTATTTATTATTTTATATGATACTGCTAATTCTTATGCGCAACGGCATAGAACAAGCATATTGTTACCATGGGCTGTGACTGTGCCATGGCCCGCGAGAAGACTGCGTTCGTCACCCCAGATGGACTTTACCCCAGCAACGTTCGAGCGGATGATGGATGCTCTGCTTAAGGGCTTTCAGTGGTCTACTTGTCGTTCCAATCTGGATGATCTCATTGTGTGTTCTACTTTTGAGAACCACCTGGCCCACCTGTAGGCCATTCTCGATGTGTTGCGCCGCGCTTGCCTGCAGCTTAGCTCCTGTAAGTTCGTTTCACTCGATATCTCATCACCGTTCTTGGTCACCTTGTTAGTGCTAGTGGTTTCCCATCTGACCCCGACACGGTACATGCCGTCCATACCTTTCCTTTTCCTCGCTGGAGTCAAGGATGTCCAGAGCTTTGTCGGCTTATGCTCCTATTTCCGCCACTTTGTCAGGAATTTTGCCGACATTGCTCGGCCGCTTTATTGACCTACTCAAGAAGGATCTCTCATTTTTTTTTGGAATCTGACAAAGCTACCACATTCACCACCCTCGTCCGTTTACTTAAAAAATTATGTGGTTTTACGTACCAACACCACCATCTGATTATGAGGCACGCCATAGAAGGGGACACCGGATTATTCTGGACTACTTTCGGTTCTTCAAGTGCACCTAAATCTATGTGCACGGGTGTTTTCTACATTTTTCCCCTTCGAAATGTGGCCGCTGCGGCCGGGATTCGATTCGATCTGCTCGTGCTTAGCAGACCAACACCATAACCACTGAACAACCACAGCGGATTGGTTAGTTCAATTATATAGCCCATTTTGGCACATTTTAACCCGTCCGCCCTTACAGAAGTACACCATGACATAGGTGCAGTCCTTGCCCAACGCCAGAACGGCCAGGAACGTGTCATTGGCTACGCCAGCTGCCTTGTCTCGTCACCGGAGCGCAATGTTTCCATAATGGAGCGCGAATTCCTCGCTTTAGTATAGGATGTGGCAAAATTCCGCCCCTGCATATATGGTCGCACGTTTTCCATCGTCACGGACTAGCACACCCATTGCTTGCTCTCGTAACTGAAGGATCCTACAGGAAGGCTTGGTCGCTGGGCATTACGGTTCCAGGAGTACACTTTCGACGTTCTCTACAAGTCTGGCCGGCTGCACCAAGATGTTGACTGTTTCTCACGCTACCCTGTCGACCCCCTTGACACCGCGGAGCGTGATAGCGGTGGCTTCGACATGGCTATTTTAGATCTGGCCAACATCCGCAATGAACAGAAAAGCGATGACACGCTACGGTCTATAATCGGCCGCCATCGGTCCCGACCCATCGGTCCGTTTGTTTGAGCTTCACGACGACATTCTTTACCATCGTAGTACCACTCCCGACGGCCCGGATTGCTTGTTCTCCCCAAGCAACTTCGTGCTACTGTTCTCAAAGAACTTCACGATGCCCCAACCGCTGGCTACCTTGGACTAAACCGCACACATATATATATATATATATATATATATATATATATATATATATAAGACCGCGTGCGGCGCTTCTTTTTCTGTCCTAGCCTGTACCGATCTGTTCGATCCTACGTCGCTGCGTGTTACCTTTGTCAGTGACGTAAACGGCCCTCAGCATTGCCTGCAGGCTTTCTGCAGCCTAGTGATATACATACCCAAGAGCCATTCTACCGCATCGACCTTGACCTCCTCAGCCCCTTCCCTGCGTCTACTTCAGGAACAAGTCATTCGCAGTTGCAACCGACTACACCACGTATGCCATCACGCGAGCTTTGCTGACTAGTTGCGCCACTGACGTCGCTGATTTCCTACTTCAAGACGTCATCCTCGATCACGCTGACCCTAGCCAATTGATCCCTGACCAAGGCCGCTACTTCCTGTCCCAAGTTGTGAATGTCCTCCTTCGTTCCTGTACTGTGCAGCAAAAGCTCACTACTGCATGCCACCCGCAGACCACCAGGCTCACCGAGAGGCTGAACACACGCAACGTCCCGGTCATCCTCGTCTTCTTAATTAATCCGAAAAGGTGGCTCGTAAGAATATAATAAAGAATCCTCAGCTGGAAATTAGCGCTCATCTTTGTCCTGTTTCCGTCCTTGCCTGTGGATTCACTGCTCACTTACTGAGGAATGAACTAATGAACATGAGTAACATGCACCTTCAACTTAGTATAAAGAGACGTAAAAATTACGCTGCTTTTATTTTTTATTTGACTAGCGAGCTCACGCGCACATGTATAGTAAGTTCCCCGCAGGGGCGTCTGCGTCAGCAGGCGTTTGGTGTGTTGCGACACCACGGACCCGAGCACATGGGGGTTGGACCCTCATGCGTCTAACCGTGCGCAGCTTAGCCGTGTCCGGGGAAAAGGGGATCCTGGAGGTTGAGCCGAAGCCGGGAGTTTGGACCTTTATGGCCCCCCGGCGGAGGCAACACACCTCTTTGGCCTCGGCTTCACGTAGACGGCACCCCCGGACTAACCCACTCGGGGGAAATCGGTAGTTGCCTTTTCCTGTCTCTCTCTCTCTCTCCCTCCAACCTTCGTCTTTCTCTCTCACTTTCAATCTTTCCTGTCTTCTTCTCTCTTCCACTTACTTCCAATTTTCCCAGGCAGCAAGGGTTAACCTGGTGTATTTTATCCAACCTTGGGTATTCTATATTAGGTTATAGTAGCTACGTACAGCTGGCGTCTGCGTTTCCTTCGGGTCTCGCAGCGTCCCCATGTTGGGCTCGGTGGTGGGCGGCTGGCCTAGCTGCCGAAATCGAATCAGTCCTTTATGGCTAAGATGTCATTCCCCCCACTTCATGATCGCCCTCTTTTTAAAAGAGGACGCACCGAAGAAACTTTTCAACTATTCAGCCAGCGCAAAGAAACGTTCCCCCGCTTCCATGTGATACACAGTCAAGACCCTGAAAAGACAGTAAGAACCATTTCACCCTTCACTGTGGCCAAATGTCTCACCGACACACTAGGTGCTGGCTACAAAGTGACGAAATTGAGCAGTGGTGACCTTCTTCTGGAGGTTCGCGACACTCAACAGCACGGCAAACTTTCAAATCTGGTAGCATTCCGTAATGTGCCAATCACTGTTAGCCCGCATCGATCAATGAACACAAGTAAAGGAGTTATCTCTGATGAAGATCTCTTAAGCCTAAGTGAGGAAGAGCTCCTGGAGGGCTGGAAAGAACACAACGTGATCCAAGTGCAAAGAATAAAGATCAAGCGGGACAACCAGGATATTCCAACTAAACATCTGATCCTCACCTTTGCGTCGAGTGAGCTACCGGAAACCCTAGAAACAGGATATACCAGAATTCGAGTCAGGCCTTACATCCCAAATCCCCGAAGATGTTTCAAATGTCAACGATATGGCCATGGTTCGCAAAACTGCCGAGGCCGACTGACCTGTGCGAAATGTGGCGAACACGAACACGCATCCGACAACTGCAGTGGCACGCTCCACTGTCCCAACTGTGACGGTGGACACGCAGCATACTCTCGAACTTGCCCCACATGGAAAAAAGAAAAAGACATAATCACACTGAAAATCAAGGAGAACATCTCGTTTCAGGAAGCGCGGAAACGTGTTTCTTTTTTCCATACCACAGGGTATGCTGATGCGACGCGCAAGGGGGCAACGTCGCAGCAGACTCCGGCATCGGCCCGGTCCACAAGGAGTGTGGCCGCGCCGGTGCCACCAGCCCCCCAGGCGACAGCAGCCATCGCTGCTGCGCCATCTCTTAAGGAAGGCCCGTCGACCTCTGGGTTGGTGGCCTCCAAGGCCCTGCTTTTTGAGGCAAGGCCTACCCCGAAAACTCTCCGCTCGAATGAGCGGAAGTCCAGCGGCTCCCAGGAGTCGATGGACACAACTGCAAGCCAGCCGGCGCACTCAGCGCCTTGTGAGCGGCGCGAATCTCGCGACCGCTCCAAGAAAGACAAACCACGGATTACGGGGCCTGGAAAGGCTCTGTAAGCCACTTGACTCCTCTTGACACACAGCACAAGAACACAAACAATATGGATACACAAATATTACACTGGAACGTGAGAGGTCTTATGCACAACCTCGATGACGTTAAAGAGCTTCTACACAAATACAATCCAAAGGTGCTGTGTGTACAGGAGACATATTTAAAGCCAACGCAAACAAATTTCCTGCGGCAATATGCCATCTTCCGCAAAGATCGTGATAATGCTAACGCCCCATCTGGCGGCGTAGCAATAATTGTTGATAAGTCAGTAGCTTGTCGGCACTTAGTCCTTCAGACGCCCCTCGAGGCAGTATCAGTACGAGCAATTATTTGCAACAAATTGGTTACTGTCTGTTCCATTTACATACCACCGGATTACCACCTTAGCAAGACAGAACTTCACAGCCTAATGAATCAGCTCCCTGAACCTTACGTGGTCGTTGGCGATTTCAATGCGCACAACACTCTGTGGGGAGACTCCCGGTGTGACTCGAGAGGTCGACTAATAGAAAACTTTCTAGTGACGTCCGGTGCTTGCCTATTCAATAAGAAAGAGCCAACATACTACAACATACATTACAATTCATATTCCTCAATAGATTTAGCTATTGGCTCTCCGACTCTCTTCCTCCACCTGCAGTGGAGTGTCATAAACAATCTTTTTGGAAGTGACCACTTCCCTGCGACATTAAACTTGGTAAAACAAGAAAATGGTCCTCCGCATCCTCCTAGATGGAAACTATCAGCAGCAGATTGGTTGTGTTTTAAAGAGTCAACCTGCATATCATCGGATTTTATCAGTGATTTTAACATAGACGACGCCGTAGCGTATTTTACTGCTTTTATTGTAGACGCAGCAGAGAAATGCATTCCTCAGACAAAGGGCAGCTCATCTAAAAGAGGGGTTCCCTGGTGGAACGACGACTGCAAGGAAGCGCGAAAGAAACAAAACAAAGCATGGAGCATATTGCGCCGATTTCCAACTGCTGAAAATCTCGTTGCGTTCAAGCACGTCAAGTCACAGGGAAGGCGGATGCGCAGACAGGCAAAGAGGGCAAGCTGGGAGAGGTTTCTCTCAAACATAAACTCTTACACGCAGGAAGCGAAAGTCTGGAATGGGTTGAAAAGACTTAATGGCCAGCAAACCCAGCCATTACCCCTGGTCAATGACCAAGGGAATACATTAAAAGACCAAGCTGACGCTCTTGGCAAGCACTTCGAGCGTGTATCCAGTTCAGTTCACTATTCCGAGGCATTCTTAAAATATAAAGATATAGCAGAACTCAACGTAATAAACCGCAGATGTAGACATGACGAACCTTATAACCTCCCCTTCTGTATCGCCGAGCTGAAAGCCTCCCTGACTGCTTGCCTCAGCTCTGCACCCGGACCTGACAGAATCATGTACGACATGATTAAACACTTTCACGAAGACACTCAAATGACACTGCTTGCACTGTACAATGCTATATGGGCTGCAGGACATCTCCCATCTACATGGAAAGAAGCCATTGTAATCCCAGTCTTAAAACAGGGCAAGGACCCATCCTCTGTGACAAGTTATCGCCCAATTGCGCTCACTAGTTGTCTATGCAAGTTATTTGAAAAAATGATTAATCGGCGTCTTCTACATTTCCTGGAATCTAACAGACTACTTGACCCTTACCAATGCGGTTTCAGAGAAGGCCGGTCTACAACCGACCATCTCGTGCGCATCGAAACAAACATTCGGGATGCTTTCATACATAAACAGTTCTTCTTATCTGTTTTTCTAGATATGGAGAAGGCGTATGACACAACGTGGCGTTACGGAATCCTGCGAGACCTGTCGGCAATGGGCATCCGCGGGAACATGCTAAACGTTATAGAGAGCTACTTGCAGAATCGCACTTTCCGGGTCAAAATAGGTAATGCGTTGTCCCGTTCATTCATACAGGAAACTGGGGTACCTCAGGGAGGCGTTCTCAGCTGTACGCTCTTCATAGTCAAGATGAACTCACTTCGCACATCATTGCCTTCAGCCATATCTTATTCCGTGTACGTCGACGACGTAGAGATAGGCTATAAATCCTGTAACCTTACAGTGTGCCAACGACAGGTTCAAGTTGCCCTGAACAAAGTCTCTAAATGGGCCACAGAAAATGGCTTTAAAGTAAACCCAAATAAAAGTTCGTGTGTTCTATTCACACGAAAGAGAGGGCTCGTAGCAGACCCTGAACTGCAACTACACGGACAGATCATACCAGTAAACACAGAATACAAATTTTTAGGCACAATTGTAGACTCTAAACTGACTTTCATTCCCCACATAAAGTACCTTAAAGCCAAATGCTTAAAAGCAATAAACATTCTTAAAATATTGTCGCACACCACATGGGGCAGTGACAGAAAGTGTTTGTTGAACTTATACAAAAGCCTCATTCGTTCACGCATAGACTACGGTGCGATAGTCTATCAGTCCGCCGCCCCCAGTGCCTTAAAGATGATCGATCCTGTTCATCATTTAGGCATCCGCTTGGCAACCGCAGCCTTCAGAACAAGCCCTGTGCAAAGTCTTTATGTGGAATCAAATGAGTGGCCCTTAAACCTTCAAAGGTCCTACTCAAGCTTTATGTACTTCCTGAAAGCAAACTCGGACTGCCGACATCCTTGTTACTCCATTATAAATGACACTACGTGTGCCACACTTTTCCACAACCGACCTACCGCAATGCAACCCTTCTCACTGCGGGTGAGGAAACTCAGCGAAGAAAGCGGTGTCCCACTGTTTCAACACCATGTAATGGCTCCGGCAAAGCCGTTACCGCCGTGGCAATGGCAACTTATAGAAATTGACACATCGTTTGTTGATGTCTCGAAGCATGCTCCGGAAGTACATATCCGGATGCACTTTCGTGAACTTCAATCGAAATACTCTTGCCCGGAATTCTTTACTGACGCATCAAAGTCACATGCTGGCGTGTCCTATGCGGCAATCGGTCCATGCTTTTCTGAATCCGGTGAAATGCATCCAGAAACAAGCATATTTACGGCTGAGGCTCATGCCCTATTGTGTGCAGGGAAGTATATAATGAAAACAAAGCTTCAAAAATCAGTTATATTCACCGACTCATTAAGCGTAGTAAAGGCATTAATGTCTCCTCGTAAACACAAAAACCCTGTGCTCAGTGAGCTCTATTCAGTGCTGTGCACAGCATATACGTGTAACCAACGTGTCGCTATATGCTGGGTACCCGGCCACAGAGGTATTGAGGGCAACATGCTTGCAGATGAAACTGCCGTTTCCCTTGTAAGGAAGGGGAACACTTCCTCTATAGCTGTTCCTGCAATAGATATGAAGCACTTCCTGCGCAAAAGCCTTAGGAGATATTGGCAGCACTTATGGGACGAGGAAACAATAAATAAACTTCACGCCATTAAACCACAACTAGGGAATTGGCCACCCACTACGAAAACACGACAAACCGAAGTCATCATTTGCCGCCTCCGAATTGGTCATACGTATGGCACGCACTCGCACCTGTTGACTGGTAATGAACCCCCTTCCTGTAGCAAATGTGGCGACACGCTAACTGTAATCCATGTCTTAATAGAGTGCAAGGAATTAGAGACTCAAAGAAAGAAATATTTTCCCTTAGCATACAAACAATACATACCTCTACACCCAGCAATGTTTCTGGGCACAGAACCGTTCTTTGACTACAGGTTAGTTTTAAAGTTCCTTGAAGATGCCGGTACATTGCGAGTCATCAGCCCCCAACATTCGTAGCACATCCTCTCTCCAGAGGCTGCTGCTGCGACAGCAGTATTATAGAGCACGTGCTTCTCAGGCCTTGCGTTCAAGGGTCCTGTTGAGGCACCAGTGCTACTTTCACGTACACGTTTTTACCTCAGAACAAACCATCCATGGTCATTTCCCACATCTCTAGTCACTGTCATCATTTTAATAGTTATATATTTACGCAAGTTACAGCGACTGTTTTTAGGCCTATTTACAGCCACTTAACATACACCATTCACAGCACATTCCTCTATTTAATAAACAACTCATCGGAAACTCATTACCATGTGTATGGCGCTCTTTGGCCATATCTGGCCCTTGCGCCATTAAACCCCACTAATCATCATCATCATGTATAGTAAGTTCCCAAAATATAGATGTAGTAGGTTATGGAAACTAACAAGATTCATAAAGTAACAGTGCTATTCACGTATTACGCGACTTACGTCAACCCAACCCCGTTCTCCCCCTCCAACGAGAGTATTGCGCGACTTACATCAACCCCCCTCCCCGCAGCGGCGTCTGCGCAAGCAGGCGTTTGGTGAGTTGCGCCACCACGTACCCGAGCACACGAGGGTAGGACCCTCCCGCGTCTAACCGTGCGCGGCTTAGCCGTGTCCGGGGAAAAGGGGATTCTGGGGGTTGAGCCAACGCTGAGTGTTTGGACCTTTAAGGCCCCTCGGCATAGGCAACACACCCCTTTGGCCTCGGCTTCACGTAGATGGCACCCCCGGACTGACCCACCCGGGGGAAATCGGTAGTTGCCTTTTCCTGTCTCTCTCTCCAATCTTCGTCTTTCTCTCGCCTTTTCATCTTTCCTGTCTTCTACTCTCTTCTATATTACTTCCGATCTTCTTGGCAGCGAGGGTTAACCCTGTGTGAGTAGCCAACCTAGGTTATTTCATACTCGGTTATAGTGGTGACGTACGGCTGGCGTCTGCAGGACCTCTGTTTACAGGCCCTCCTTCAAAAGGTCTTCAAAAGCTTGACGACGTTAAAGAACTCCTTCGCAAGTTTAGTCCCAGGGTGCTGTGTGTTCAGGAAACACACCTCAAACATACACAAACAAGTTTCCTCAGACAATATGCTATTTTTCGCAAAGACCACGAGGACACTGTCGTGTCATCCGGTGGTGTAGCTATCATAGTTGACAGAGTTGTTGCCTGCCGGGAAATTAAACTTCGCACGCCCCTAGAGGCAGTTGCTGTCCAAGGGGTGCTGTTGGACAAGCTAGTCACTATCACTATATACACCCCTCCCAGTTATCACCTTAATAAAACCGAATTTCAAAACCACATAGATGAATTTCCGGCTCCATACATAGTTGTCGGAGATTTGAACGCACACAACACATTCTGGGGAGACTCTCGTTGCGATGCGAAGGGTCGCCTAATCGAAAACTTTCTCTTTTCCTCAGGAGCATGTATACTCAATAAGAAAGAGCCAACGTACTACAGCGTGGCGCATAATACATACTCCTCCATAGATTTAAGTATCACGTCGAGTATACTAATGCCGTACCTGGAGTGGTCCGTTATCAAGAACCCTTTTGGGAGCGACCACTTCCTAGTTATATTAAACTTAACAAAACAAGATGGCTGCTCGCCACAGATTCCCAAATGGAAGGTGGACACAGCTAATTGGGAACGTTTCCGAGAACTTACATATTTAAGCACGGACAATATTGCCTCCTTTAATATAAATGACGCTGTGGCGTATATAACAGGCTTTATAATTGACGCTGCCACGAAATGCATTCGTCAGACTAACGGACTTACGAATAAACGTCGCATCCCGTGGTGGAATGAAGAATGTAAACAAGCACAGAAAAATCAAAACAAAGCTTGGGGACGACTTCGTGACTCTCCAACTGCCTAAAACTTGATTAGTTTCAAGCAAATAAAATCCCAGGGTAGGACACGCCGACGTGCTAAAAGAGAGAGTTGGGAGAAGTACATCTCCGGTATAAATTTTTACA
The DNA here is from genome assembly GCF_013339745.2 of Dermacentor silvarum. Lineage (NCBI taxonomy): Eukaryota > Metazoa > Arthropoda > Arachnida > Ixodida > Ixodidae > Dermacentor > Dermacentor silvarum. The sequence goes on from NC_051164.1 coordinate 56,574,442, forward strand.
CGGATGAGACAAAAGTGTGGAATCGAGTTAATAAATTAAAAGGCCGGGAGGTACACCCATTACCCTTAGTCTGTACCCATGGTGAGAGCCTGGAAGACCAGGCAGGTTGTCTGGGCGATCACTTTGAACATTTCTCAGGTTCAAAGAACACGCAGAGCGAAAGCCCCTTGATCGAAAATGTTCACAAAATGAAGATTACAACTGCCCATTCAGCCTAGTTGAACTTAAAGCTTCTCTTACTTGCTGCATCAACTCGGCGCCAGGCGGCGATCGTGTCATGTATGAAATGAATAAGCACATGCATCCTGAAGCGCTGAAAACACTCCTGTCTCTTTTCAATGCCATGTGGTCGGCTGGGTATATCTCGTCCTCGTGGAAGGAGGCTATAGTCATCCCCGTGCTTAAACAAGCCAAAGTCCCGTCCCTAGCCAGCAGCTACAGACCAATAGCGCTAACAAGCTGTCTGTTCAAACTGTTTGAAAAAATTATCAACAGGCGCTTAATCTGTTTTCTTGAACATAACAAATTACTAGACCCCTTCCATTGTGGTTTCAGGGAAGGTATGTCCACAACAGACCACCTTGTTTGCATTGAGTCTTATATTAGAGACGCTTTTATACATAAGCAGTTCTGTCTTTCAGGGTTCCTCGACCTAGAAAAAGCTTACGACACGACATGGCGCTACGGCATTCTCCGAGATCTCTTTGCGATTTGTGTCCGTGGCAACATGTTAAACACAATCGAAAGTTACCTATCTAATCGCACATTCCGCGTAAGAGTGGGTAACGCTTTTTCTAAGTCATTCACCCAAGAGACCGGTGTGCCACAAGGGGGCGTGCTTAGTTGCACACTATTTATTGTAAAAATGAGTTCCCTGCACACATTCATCCCACGCACTATGCTTTTTTTCTGTTTATGTCTACGATGCGCAGATAGCCTTCAAGTCATGCAATAGTGCCATCTGCGAACGACAAGTGCAGCTGGGAATAAACAGATTGTCCAAATGGGCAGATGAGAACGGTTTTAATGTAAACGCCCAGAAGAGCACTTGCGTACTCTTTACAAACAAGAGAGGCATAACGCCTGTCCCCAGTATACAAATCAAAGGAGATGCGCTCTCTGTGAGCAGCGAGCATAAGTTTCTAGGCATTATTTTAGAATCCAAGCTTACATTTATTCCTCATATTAAGTATCTGAGTGCAAAATGCCTGAAGACAATGAACCTTTTAAAGCTTCTGTCGCGTACGACTTGGGGTAGTGATCGAAAGTGTCTGCTTAACCTCTATAAAAGTCTAGTCCACTCACGCCTCGATTACGGAGCTATAGTGTATAATTCCGCAACGCCAAGTGCATTAAAAATACTAGACCCCGTTCACCTCGCGACCAGTGCTTTCCGAACAAGTCCTATCCAGAGCCTCTATGTAGAGTCGAATCAGTGGTCACTCAATCTGCAGCGTTCATATAACAGTTTCACGTATTTTTTGAGCATACGCGCTAACACTGAACATCCTTCTTATTCAACTATAAATGAGGTGACCGCTACCACACTCTTCCATAATCGACCGGCAGCGAGAAAGCCCTTCTCTTTGCGCGTGAGGAACCTCAGTGAGGAAATGGGTGTTCCAGTTCTTGAACATTGTCTTATGGCTCCAGCGAAACTGTTACCACCGTGGCAGTGGCAACTCATAGATTGCGATACATCATTTATAGAGGTCACGAAAAACGCACCAGAGGCACACATTAAAATGCACTTCCTAGAGCTTCAATTCAAGTACTGATGCGCAGAGTTTTACACAGACGCTTCTAGGTCACATACCGGCGTGTCGTATGCAGCCGTCGGCCCATCCTACTCGGAATCCGGTGTACTGCACCCGGAAACGATTATCTTTACGGCTGAGGCCCATGCACTATTGTCGGCCGTGAACCATATAAGGAAATCAAAACTTCAAAAAGCAATTATATTTACAGACTCCCTAAGCGTCGTGAAAGCCCTGACGTCACTCTACAAACACAAAAATCCTGTAGTAACTGAGCTCTATTCCATCCTATGCGGAGCGTATATATCAAACCGGTATGTAATTATTGGGTGCCGGGTCATAGAGGCATTGAGGGTAATCTTCGAGCAGATCAAATGGCCACATCTGTTACATCTCAGGCTATTAACCCTACAACTGCTGTTCCTGCAACAGATTTGAAGCCTTTCCTGCGAAAGAAACTGAGAAGCTACTGGCAACGCTTGTGGGACGCTGAAATAAATAATAAGCTTCACTTCATTAAACCACAGTTACGTTTCTGGCCTCCAATAACGAAAACACGACGAACTGATGTCCTATTCTGTCGTCTCAGAATAGGACATACATATGGCACCCACAATGTTTTGCTTACTGGTGATGAACCACCAGCCTGTGGTAGATGTGGTGAGAGGCTGACCGTCCTCCATGTCCTCGTGGAGTGCCGGGAAGCCGAAACAGAAAGAAATATTTTCCACAAGCGTATCAATATCATGTCCCTGCTTCACCCCATTATTTTCTTGGTGAAGAACCGCTTTTTAATGCCAAAGCAGTCGTCAAATTTTTGAACAATGTGGTCCTGCATGTAATTAGCCCAACTAGTTCGTAGCGCATCCTCACTCCAGAGGATGCCGCTGTGATAATTTTTTATAGCACATGCCTCCAGGCCCTTGTGGTTCAAGAGCTCTGTCTAGGCAGTAGTGCTTCTTGCCAATTACTGCATTTAAATATTTTAAATATAGTATTCTTCTTTCTCAATGCATTCTTCATTTCATAGTACACCTCATTAGTCATTGCCATGATTTTAGTGCGTGTATATTTTACGCACTATACAGCGATTATTCTTAGGCCCCTTTACAGCCACGCCTCATCTACTTCTCAGAATTCATCACTACACTGCAAACTCACAAACACTGGCATGGCGCTCTTTGGCCATAACTGGCCCTTGCGCCACAAAACACCACACATCATCATCTTACTTCTGTGGAAGCTGATGCTTGCCGAATTTCCCTGCTTACGATATTAAAAATGACGCCTCAGCTACGGAACCTTAATGTAATGTACAATTGCTGCCTTGTGAGGGAAATCATATTAGATAGAATAGGTAGAATTGTGAATGGAGAAGTCGTCACGCACCTGATGACAGCGGTGTTACGTGGGAGTGAATTGGAGAGCCACTTCTCCTTTCTCATTATTTCGTTCCGAAAGACTTCTCTCACGTCGTCAATACTAGCGCACCGGCATTCAACTCCCTCCTTCTGTTTTCCTCCTATAGTCATGATTCATTGATAAGAGCAACAACAAAAAATTAAATAAAGAAAGTGCTGCGGGTGATACGAATCCAAACATTAAAGAAACAAAGGACGACCGCTTGGGGCTGTGACAGGTCCGCCTGGAAATGATGAAAAAACAGGGAAGTGAAAAGAAGTTTCCCGTTCTACCAAATGCAGAAAAAAATAGCCACTTTCCGTATCTATACTCCGGCGGGAGCCGCCAAAGGGTCCGTGATAAGTGACCGTTCATGTGCCACACCTTTTGCATCTGTGGAGAGATGGAGAACGCGGCTCTATGCCACCGAGATGAAAAGCCAGGGGAGAGACGCCGACTGCCCGCACGGTGGGTTTCAATGGCTATGCGATGGAATCGAGTAGTGACTGTCGGGCTGTTTCAGAAGGGATCCTCGCTTTGGTGCTACTTTGTTCTGGCGTCGCGAATAGTGCAGCTTGGCAGCAAGTATTGGCTTTTTGTTTGTTCCCTTCACCTTTCTGTGTTTCTTTAACGCTTTAGACTTTTGTTCCTATTCTTGATACGTACAAAAGCTCGCCCGCGTGATGCCGGGGTGGGGAAAAATGGTGGTGCTTTGAACGGCGAAGCCAGTTTATTACCACCGGGATTCTTTGTGGCGCGGTCCAGAGGGTGGCTGTAACTCCATCAGGGCGGGAGGCAAAAAAAAAAGAAAAAAAAAAAAACAAAACGTTTTCTTGCTTAGCCGGGGTTGAAATGACCGCCTTATATAAGCCTGAGGGCAAAGATAGCTACTGTTTTCTAGAGCATTGCCACGGTCCTTTGTATCTTTCCACAAGTGCGAAAAGTAACATAATTTTTTGAGACCTATTTAATTATGCAGTGCAATCGTTTACTCCGTAGAGGGGCCAACTTGAAAAAAAAAGCCGGATACTGCTCGTTTTATGCAGATTTGCTGCACAATAAATGGAAATGGGATTTGTAGTCATGCGCGGGTTCTGAATGGCGAAGAATTTTTTATCCTTCTGGTATTTGTCATTTAGGTATTGGAAATACGCGATTCTGGCAGCTATTGCTCAATGCTATTTTACATACGTTTTCGTTCAATGGTGACTATAATATGACACATTTATTTCCGTTAACCGCTTACATGGCTTAAGCTTTTACCTAACAAGTAAATGCAACGAATACTTTTTCGTAGGATATTGACAAGTGTAGTACTAAAACGAACTGAGCGTTAGCACGTGTCTACCCATTCTTCCCATTATACCAGAGGTTATGACCAGGAAATCAAATGTTATTAGGTTCAAGGGACACCGGATAAAAAAACGGATTCATGTCATGGATTCGTCGTATTCACAAAAGCCACACGAGCGATGTGGGAGCACGCGCTGGTTCATTTCTAAAGGAATGAACATATAGGGTGTTGAATTGAATAATTAGCGTTCAAATAATTATGGTACATATTTCAATCTACGAATTGTACCTATCATCTAAGAAATACGCCGTTATTTCTACTAGACCCTTCCCGGCCGCATCGGCTCCCAACTATTTTCAGTAAATTCTACAGACGTGTTTTTCATTCCCCAGCCTTGCCTTAACGTGCCGCCATATTTACGGTATTTTCTCGTAAAAATCTCTCACATCGGTAATGTCATTGAACAGAACTGCAAGAACACGCCGTTACATTTGTACAAATTTACCGTAAAATATACATAAGTCTGTAATTTCATTCTATTGCACCGCAATAACAGGCTGTAATTTTTACAGAAATTACCGGTAAGAAATAATGGCTTCTGTAAGTTCACTGCACGGCACCTAAGTGACATTCCCTAATATGTAGAACCATTATGGAATTTTTTCTGTAATAATAGCCGCTGTGCTTTTCGAGAAAAAAAAAAACCTGCCATATTTGCAATTCCTTATTATCAGAGTATCCTGTCTATTCAAAATGTATGCTTTATTACTTTTGATTATTTACCACGTACCAGTTAGGTTACATTTGGTTAGTAGTACATTTCATCTCAAGCAACAAAACTTGAAAGCACCCTGAGACGGTGGTTGCAATAAAAGCAAAGCAACAGCTGATGCCTACTTGAAAGTGAATTAACCATTATTTGAAGTGTATCAGAAGTCAATGTAGCTCACAAAGGCAAAGGAGCAGCAGTGTAAACAAATAAACGAGGGAAATCGATAGGAAAAATAATGGACAAGTGTTATTGGCTAGTGTAAGGCCACAAATTAAGCACCCATAGCTAATACCTCTGATTGGTAAAATCTTCCAGTATGCATTTAGAAGCATGTGTAATGGTTCTAGAAATACACCCTACATTGCACACATGAAGGAAAGGGGGAAAGAACCTTGCTATGTATGCCCTACATACCAACTGCAACGTAAGCATGAAAAAATTCGTTATTCTTGAATATTGACGAGTGACGTTTGCTTCAGCAGAAATACTGCTGACAAACTAGTACGTGAAATTAGTAAGAAGGTAGAAACCAACTGTGTTTTATTGAACAAAACCATTTGCAGGCAGTTTTAAAGAAATAAATGGCACTTGAGGCTATAGTTTCAGTATTGGTGAATGCCATGCTGGAGAATGGCACGATGCTTGAGCTGTGGGGCAAAAAAGTAAGCACCAATTCAAAGTTTGGGCACATGAAAAGTTTGGGCAGTGCGCTCTCACTGCCCGAGAATTCACTTTAATTTTGACATTCAAAGAAAGATGTTTATTTGGAGTAGAAAAAATATATCGTACCAAAATGTCAAAGTCGGCTTCTATGATGCGATGCTCAAGGTTTAGCACCTCCTTGTGACCCGGTGGTCTTGCCGCATATCTTGTACTACGACCTGGTTGGATCCGAAGAAATGCTCTGTAAGGATGATGACTTGATGCCGAAGTTCTTAAATTTGTGATATAGGCAGCCGTAATATTGTAATAATAAAGTTAGGAGATTTGCGGGCGAATGTTGGAATCAGCTAGCACAAGACAGGGGTAGTTAATTGGAGATCCCAGGGAGAGGCATTCGTCCTGCAGTGGACATAAATTTTGGCTGATGATGATGATGGTGATGATGATGATTGTAAAATTTCAGCTCTTGCATAGCATGCCCCATGGACGAACAATTCGCAAGAAGGGCACCACGCTTCACCGATAAAACACACACAATTGGTCCTGTGACCTCTTGAGTTGACACTGACCTCTTTGTTCATAACCATTCTTACGCTAATCTCTTGGTTAAACTCCAGTGAGGTACCTAGCTTCCTTCCCATTGATACAGTATAGTTGGGATGTCAGACAGGACGAAGAAAATTACAAGTTCCTATCAGGTGCTAAAATTTAAAATAGAATAGGCGCTTTCACATTCTTCCACTAACTCGAATATACATGTTCAAGTCTAAACACATGCTTGTGTTTATCGGCGTCTTTAACAGCGGAGCTGTTAAAAACGCCGATAGTCAATCATCACCAAGTCATCGATAATCAATCAGTAGCCAATCGACTATCGATCAACAATTAATAAATTTTGGAAAACACTGAGGATGACTTGGTAGTGCTTAGCCTAACCCAAAAGCCAGGACTAGTAGGTGCTCATGATCTCCGCTGTCTCTTTAGCATTGCGCCTTCAGTGCAAGCTACCCTAATTTTTTTATTTGCATCCGAGCGAATGCTACGCTTCCTGCTTCGAAAACTCCGACTGCGTGGCGTGAGGCGAGCGTCCCATCTTTTGCGCACGTGAATACGCGCCGCTCTCCATTGTGAGCAGCCGCGATATACTTTCATTGGTGATTCGTACGGGTCGATTAAGCCGTTTAAGACAGTATCATCGCTGTCGCTGCTAGCGATGTCAGAGACTCTCTTGCTCATGTTCAGGTGGCACAGTTGAGCTCTCGGGAACTCAGGCTGGCCGGTGAAAATAAAAAAGAAAGGCATGTGTTTCAGTCTTATAACACTATATTTATTTACAATACCCTCAGGGCCCAAGGGCAATACAGAGGGGAGTTGGTTTTGATTACAAAAAAATTAAGCACAAACAGCAGTAACTATACATATTATTGCAAATATAAAAGAAGGTCACAATTGAAAAACAAAGGTTAAATGAAAATTAAAGATAGGGTTTTACGTTACAGAACCACGATCTGATTATGAGGCACGCCGAAGTGGGCGACTCCGGAATAATTTGTACCCCTCCCCCCCCCCCCCCCCCCGGGGTTCTTTAACGTGCTCCTAAATCTAAGTACACAGGTGTTTTTGCATTTCGCCCCCTCGAAATGTGGCCGCTATTCGTCCCCGTGTTTCTTCTCCCGCTGTGTATTACCAGAACCACCTATTAATCCGTTGGATCCACGTCTCTCGAAGCTTTCGCTCTTGAGGAAAAACACAAAATGCGACGACTTTGTCCCTTGTGTGGTTGTTGTAGCACCCAGGAACGCAGCAGGTGAATCCTACCATCGCACGATGGCTCTACACGAGCCATAAAAATTGCCAAAAATCTTTCAGAAACAGGACGCACAGGCACTCCGGGCGGCTGGAGCGGCCGGACGACTACAAGTACCAGCATGCACCGCGGCAGCGGTGGCGTCATGAAACTGGCCGGTGGGATCAGTCTATTCCGACAGCCCTACCGGAGCAGTGGTTCTTCCATCGGACGCTGTCTCTTTGCAATTTAAATACTCTCACAACACGACGTCGACAGCGGCAGAACTGGCGCCTCTTCAAGGTGCACTCAATTGCGTGCTCCAGCAGCCACCGAATCGTTGATTCATTTTCTGAGATTCCAATGCAGCCCTACAAACTCTGCCGTTTGCCCTGGGTCATGGGTTACACGAGCAGCTAGTGTACGAAATAAGGCAAGCTTATCAACACGTGCTCGAGAAAGGACACGACATTGTATTTCACTGGTTGCCGAGCCACTGCGGAATCACCGATGACGACAGCGCAGATGCAGCTGCTCGCGCGGCTCTTCAAAAACAACAGCGGATGCCTATACCACTTTCCCGAACGGATTCTGCGCGGCAACTTCAGTACCTTGTTCGCCACATCACACTTCTACGATGGAATTCACCGGGTTTCACCAACTCATGCTTTCATCCTCTGGACCCTAACTTACGACTTCGCCTGCCACCTGGACTCTCCCGTCGCGAAACAACTTTATGGTGTCGCATGTGCTTGGCCGTCACCATTTACTCATTCTTATTCATTCCTAAAAGTAATCGCCAACAGTGCGGCGTAAAATGTGTGCTGGTGCGATGAGACTCTAGAGCACCTTGTGTGTCAGTGCCCATCATTTGACGCTCAAGGACGTACTCTACAAGCTAAACTCAGCCTATGAGATAACATAGCGCTCTAGCAGGAAAATATCCTGCGAGAATTGCCTATGCATTCTTGCATGCGAAAGGCCCTAAAAGCCTTTCTGCACTTCTTGAAGGTGACTGGACTGCATGAGCGCTTGTCACAGTGGACATTCCTCGGCGACTGCCCCTACAAATGACTGACTCTTTATTATTTTTCTCCTGGCTCCTTCTCATCTATTCTTCCCCTTTCCCTCTCCCTAAGCGTAGGGTAGCCAACCGGGCACCTCCTTGGTTAACCTCCCTGCCTTTCTCTTTTCGTTTCTCTCTCCCGGCAACCAGTGGTCCCAGGGGCACGTTTTTAGGCTGCAGTATATCTGCATGGACGCTCAAACACAGATTCTTGAAATATTCCTGGTGAGGAAAAGCGTGGTTAGCTAGCCAGGAAAACCCTTGTCTTAAAAAAAAATCTGAAATGCTACATTTATCGTAGAAATAAATACACTTGTCGCTTGCCTGTGAAAATATAGCTGCTTTGGTGACTATATATCGTCTACCTCTGTGTTTCTAGCTTGTATTGCAACACGAGCGCTACAAGTTTATCTAACGTGAAGTTTTACCAACGAAAGAGAGGCGTCACCCGTTTCTGGCCCGCATGAAACAGCAGCACACACACGCTGCAATCGTAACCTGTGGCAGGAAGCTTGGAGGTTTTCCATTAAGAGTTTGAACATAACTGGCGCAGATTACCGCACATGATAGCAGTACGTGTCATCCTGCGTCATCACTTCAATTTCAAACACACGGCGACGCTCTCACGGTAAATCCTTGCCAAATTGTGCGTCCTGGGCTTGTCCCCTGAGCACACGCTCCACGGCGCGCTATGCAGTAATCTTAAACGAGCTTGTGAATCGAGCAGCGGGGGCCGTTTAGGCTCGAAAAGTGCTGCGCAATATTTTCCCAAGCGGTTGTCCATTCAAGCTTCTACAACGACGTTGTAGCCTTCCCTTCTGTGTTTCCAAAACAAAAGCGACCATAGAAAGCCGCCCCATCAACTCGCACGTAAAAAACGTGCGATATATAGCTGGTACTTGCAGGGATGGTGTAAGATTGCAGATATGTGCTTGTGGAGAATAAACAAAAACAAAATGTTGGGGGCGCGAGGTCGAAAGTAAAAGTGGTATAGCAGCTTGGAGTCGCATGCCAGGGAAAGAACTGAGTTGAAGAGAGGGGGCAAAAAAAGAAGGGAATAGGCCGAATCGGAAGTGTTTCCCGAAAATAGAATGGCCAAGTCCGCGGCGCGTGCTCTCTAGGGGGGCCGACGTGACTCTAAGAATGCGGCAATCGCATCGCTGTTCGCTTCGCTGCCCGCCCGACTCTAGATTTGATGCGAGTCTCGCTGCAGTATACGTGTGCGTCATGTACGACTACGCACGTTGCACGGTATAGCTGCGGCCGTGGAGGAATGCCGTGCGGGGCGCCCATCTTGAAATGAAAATACGAAAACGTGAGCGGGAGTCTCAGAAAACCCGTTGCAGTCTTTCCGTCGCTGCAGGCATTGTCGAGAAAGTGTTGGGTTATAGAGCTGCTGCGCATTGTCGTGGGCAGCAGTGCTCTCAGGGACATTTATTCTTCCTGTTCAGGCCGCCAACTGCGTTACGGCTGCCTTGAACAACATCCACGAGTCCTTCTCTCCGTGAATTTCCTCGTTGAAGTTGCGTCAAGTATGGAATTCTGTGTTTACTTGGAAGTTTGACCACACGAACGGTCGCTCCCCCCCCCCCCCCCTCTCCCAAAGAAAAAAAAAACTTGTTTATCACGCAGCTTTCAGTAGCAGTATTGTTTACCTTGTTTATCTTGTTTATCAAGATAAAACTTGTTTATCACGCAGCCAAGAGCAGCCCGTCTTTCCATAAATGCTTTTCGCGATAGACGCGCATATGTGGAAACACTTTGAGGGCGTTGCGCGCGGTATGCAGACTGTACGCGTTTTATTTCGCCTATCTCAGTAATGCTGGTTGTCACTGAAAGGTTCCTTATTTCTTTTTTGTTGAGGGCCAATGTATAACAGAAAATAACGGGTAGTTCATAAATCAAGGCTTGTATAAGCAGTCGCGTGGAGTTCTGTAAATTTTTAATTGGGCCTTTCTTATTGCGTTGCCATCGACGATAACAACGTTGGAAGCGAGAAGGTGGTACCAATGTTGAGCAATCGTGCACGACGGGTAGGTGCAGAACGATGCGATTTCCTGGCATGCCAGTTTTCAGCTTACAATCATTTCCGGCAAAACACTGATGGATGGAGGCAAAAGAAGCCAGCCGCATATATTTATAATAGACTTACGAAAAAAAAAAAGATACAAGGACGCATAATCTTACGACGAAGAGAAAGCCACACAAGCAGTGATTTCATTTCAATCAGTAACACTTGCTCGCGCTGTTCGGAATGCCTTCCATATTAAGAGTTGAGTGAAGTCTATTCAGGTCCCCCGGACTCTTTCTAATACTGATGCAGGTGTACTGCTTGATCACTATCAAATCAGTGGGGTTAAATGAGCGGGCAAGAGTAGATCTATAATCGAGAATACCCGCAAGGTGAATGTTGAAAAAAAATTCTTCATGCTCGCAATTGATTGAAGCAGGACACGTGAACAATAGAGAATAGACAAAGATGGAAGACGACACATGAATTCTCGTCCAAACGTCTTCTGCGCATTTTAATTCGATGAGCCTTCGCCAAGCAGGCGATATGAAATAGTGCGTTTGCGCGAAATGTCATTTCGTTTCTGGGTGCGAAGTCACCGGATCGGGATGGATGGGAGTCGCTCCGTGGCCCCCTGCGCTCGCGGTCACAACGTTGGCGTATGCTGATCGCCGGTAGTGCAGACTGCACGTGCTTATCGCAAAGCGATTCACCGTTTATTATGCTGCGCCTCCGACATCCCGGGACGTGACCAGATCCTATGATTACAACCTGGAAGATATGGCGTATCAACGCACTAGAGTTCGCGCCTTCGGTGTCATGATCTTGTCCTCAGCAGAACACGACCTCCAACAATCGGCGAGCAGGCCGCCCATGCCAGGTCGCACACCAAACAGCGCAGCGTCGGTTACAGCTCGAGCACGCCTCGATCACTACCAGCGCGGTAAAAAAATAAAAAATAGAAGATATCGACAAATATTCGAAAGTTAAAATAGGGTTCCAATATGCTCTGTTACTTCAACCATGTCCTTTGCGAGAATTGTTATTCGAAAATTTGCATATCCGTTTCTGCTAATGTATTACAGGTTGAGAAGGTTCATTCGTGCCTATTGCGCTCTCTCCCCCTCCCCCCCCCCAAAAAAAAAGCTTTATTAGAAGGTTACTGGTCCTTGTGTGTTGAACTTTCACCTCTACTTGAAATATACGAATCTCATACCGAAATGCACCATATTTGTGGGTAAGTCGTGGAACAGCGTCGTATTATCGCACGTGTTACTGTGAACACTTTCAAAAAGTTTTAGAAGTTGCGTTTGGAAATTTAAACAAAAGTAAATGTTATGCAATGGGGATGTTAGGGGGGCCTACCAGCACTTGATCTAGCTTTTCAGCGGAGAACTAAACAAGTCGGTGGGATCTGTAGCGAAGCGGGCGAGCAAGCGCTGCTTGTCTTCTTTTTCTACCTTCAACATCACCGTGGCCAGTGCCTTCGGTACAATCAATCCCCACCGCAAGAGGAGCCATACTGGCGAATTAGGGGTAGGAGAACACAGGGGGGTCGTGGCACTGTTTGAGCCGAGAGACGTGGACAGGTTCCTGACCGCGACGACGCTGGCCTGAAGACGCGTCCATGGGCTCAATAAGGTAGTTGACCACGGAAGTTTGTTGCAGTACCCTGTAGGAACCGTGGTACTTGGAGTGCAGCTTGGAGGAAAGTCCCAGAGGAGTAGACGGCACCTCCAACCAGACCAGTGAGCCGGGGGCAAAGCATGTAGCCGTAGTGGATGTGTCATGGTGATGCCTTTGGCCCCACTGGTCCTGGTATGTGAACAAACGAGCCAGCTGGCGACATTCTTCGGCGTACGAAGCCACTCGGGAAGCAGTCGTCAACTCCGAAGCATCCGGCCAGTACGGTAGCATTGTGTCCATAGTGCATGAAGTTTCGTGTCCGTAAAGAAGAAAGAAAGGCGATAACCCAGTTGGCTTTGCGTGGCAGTATTATATGCGTATGTGACGAAAGGCAGAATCCGATTCCAATTCCAGTGGTCATAGGAAACATACATGGCCAACATGTCGCCAAGGGTGAAATTAAATCGGTCTGTCTTCCCATTCGTTTGGGGATGATGATATTTGCCGCGGTAGTGCGGTGAATAATGCGACACTGCTTTAGCAATGCTATAATGACGTTGGAGAGGAAAACGCGACCACGGCAGCTCAGTAATTTGCGAGGCGCTCCATGTCGTAATATCAGGCACTGAAGGATAAAACTGTCAACGTCTTTTGCTGTGGCAGGTGACAGGGCTGAAGCTTCAGCTTAACCGCGTAAGGTGGTAGATCGCAACAATAACTCAGCGGCTGCCGCTTGGAGTGCTGGTAAGTGGACCGTATAGGTCAATGCCGACGCGGTGAAACGCGCGAGCCGGTATGGTAAAGGTTGGAAGGATCGGCGGCATGTTGAGGTGGCGCCTTGCACCGTTGGCACAGGGGCATGACCGGACATACTGGCGAACATAACGGTACATACCGCGCCAGTATTACTGAACCTGCAGGTGAGAGTATGTCTTTAGTACCCCAGTATGGCCGCATTGTGGGTCGTCATGCAAAGTGGCGCATGTGTCGCAGCAGAGGTTTCGGGGAACGACAAGCAACCACTTTCGGCCGCTGGAGCTTTAGTTGCGGCGGTACAGCAGGTTATCCCGAATGATGAAGTCCGTTGCTTGGAGACAAAGCGTCGGAGAGATCGGATCTGGCGACTGGCTAGGCAGGAAGTCTAGAAGCGAACAGATCCATGGGGCCTTGCGCTGCTCTGATGGTATGTCAGAAATGTTGAAGGCGAAGGCACCGCAGGTGGAAATAGACGAGCGCACAGGATCATAAGGCAGAGGGGACCGGGAAAGAGCATCTGCGTCTGAATGCTTTCGGCCTGAGCAATAAACAATGCAGATGTCGTATTCTTGTAGGCGTAATGCCCAACGAGCGAGCCAACCAGTCGGATCTCTTAGTGAAGATAACCAGCATAGGCTATGATGATCGGTCACAATGTCAAATGGACGACCATACACGCAAGGGCGAATTTTCCCGATTGCCCAAATAATGGCCAGGCGTTTCTTTTCAGTAACGGAGTAGTTCGCCCCACATTTGGTAAGGGTGCGGCTGGCTTACGCTACGATTCACTCGTCGAAGCCATTCTTGCGTTGTGCAGGAACAGCTCCTAGCCCGATACCACTAGCGTCCGTGTGAATGTCAGTTGGAGCAGAGGGATTGAAGTACCGCAGTACTGGAGGTGAAGTGAGAAGGCGGCGCAGTTGTTGAAACGCGTCGTCACACGCCAAGGACCAGTTCGATAGGTCAGAACTGCCGGTAAAGGAACTGCCGGTAAAGCTCGGTAAAGGGGGCGATTATGGAGGCAAAATTACGGACGAAGCGTCGGAAATACGAGCATAAGCCGATGAAGCTGTAAAGTTCTTTCATGGTAGTTGGCTTGGGGAACGCGGATACGGCAATAAGTTTCGTAGGGTCTGAGAAGACACCGTCTTTTGAAACCACATGACTGAGAATAGTAAGCTTGCGAGCGCCGAAGTGGCATTTCTTCAAATTTAGTTGCAGCCCTGCAGTGAAGGCACGCAAGGACTTGCTCGGGGAAGCTGAGGTGTGACGCAAATTCGGTAAAAAAAACACGATCTCATCTAAATAACAAAAGCACGTGTTCCATTTCAGGCCTCGAAGAATGGTGTCCAAAAGTGGCAGGCGCGTTGAGACCGAAGGGTATAACGGTGAATTAATACATCCCATCAGGTGTTACAAAGGCTGTCTTCTGGCGATCGGCCCGTGCCATTGGCACTTTCCAGTACCCGGAGCGCGGATCCAGTGAGGAAGAGAATTCCGCTCCCTGTAGACTGTCCAAGGCATCGTCGATACGCGGCAGAGGAGAGACATCTTTGCGCATTATACGGTTAAGGCGGCGATAGTTGACGCATAACCTCATGGAGCCGTCTTTTTTTACGAGGACAACCGGAGATGCCCAGGGACTGTTGGAGTGCTGGATGATGCCACGCTGCAGTAGATCGTCAACCTGCTGGTCGATGATCAGACGTTCAGCGGCCGACACACGATACGGACGCTCGCGCAATGGGGTTTGTTGAGCGGTGTCGATATGGTGAACGACTGCTGATGATCTGCCCAAGGACGGTTGGATAATGTTAAATGAGGCACAAAAACGCTGGAGGAGCTTGTAATTTCTGTGTGCTGGATCGGTGTGAGTTCGGCGTCGACGGCATGCGCGAAGACGTCCACAGGGGCATCGGTTGCGGCTGGAAGTGATGCCGTATCGTCAAACAATGTAGCCGGGAGAACGCAATCGAAAAATTTAGAGATCCCCAGGCACTCGCCGCGTTGTATGGATGTTGGGAAAGCGGAGGGATAAGACACGGACAGCGTTAGCGTAAGTCAGCGGTCCAACAACGGGTTGCAGAGGCGGGGCAGGTGGCAACGACGCGGCCACTTGTGTTTTAAGTACTTGACGAAGCAAAGGAGCCAAGGATGTCCCCTGCTCAGGTGTTCTAGTCGCTGACCGAAGTCGGGTCCTTGCCCTCTTTGAGAATAGGAATTATTATTGCCTCCTTCCAGGCGGACGGAATATAGCTGGCAGCGAATATGGCGTTGAAAAGTGATAGGAGTGTTTTGTGTGCTTTGGAGTGTAAGTGTTTGATCATCTCGTAAACTATTCGATCGTTTCCAGGGGTCGATTTATTACAGCAATTTAGAGCAGCCTGGAATTCCGCCATGTTAAAGGGACGGTTGTAAGACTCATTTCTTTTTCCATTGCGATCCAGAGGCAGCCGCTCCGCTTGTTGCTGGTATCTCAGGAATGTATCTGAGTAATGGGATGAGTTAGATATGTACTCAAAATGTTCCCCTAGAGAATCTGCTTGGTCCTCAAGAGTGTCTCCTTGTGTATTCACTAATGGTAGAGGATGAGTGTCACGACCTTTTATCTTATTTACCCTGTTCCAGGCTTTTCGTTCATCTGTATAAGAATTTATGCTAGAGATGTATCTCTGCCAGCTTTCCCTTTTGGCACGGCGGCGAGTTCTTCTACCTTCCGACTTTATTTTCTTGAACCTTATCAAATTCTCGGTAGTTGGAGAATCACGAAAGTGACTCCAGGCCTTATTTTGATTTCTGCGAGCTTCCTTGCACTCCTCATTCCACCAGGGAACACGTCGTTTGGAGGGCGATCCATTCGATTCAGGGATACATAGTGATGCCGCATCAACAATAAACGCAGTCAAATATGCCACTGCGTCATCGATAGGAAGTGTAGAGATGTCTTCCCAGTTCATACGCGTGAGTTCTTTATAGCGCTTCCAGTCGGCTGACTCGAGTTTCCAATGGGGGACACGTGGAGAGCAGTTATCAGCTTTTGTTAATTTTATGACAATCGGAAAATGGTCGCTCCCATATGGATTCTTAATAACGTTCCACTCTAGATACGGCAAGAGTGTACTAGAAGCCATGCTTAAATCGATTGATGAGAATGTTTTGTTTGCCACGCTATAAAATGTAGGCTCTTTTTTATTTAGTAAGCATGCATCTGTAGAGAGGAGGAAGTTTTCTACTAAGCGCCCTCTAGCATCACAGCGACAATCTCCCCAAAGGGTGTTGTGCGCATTAAAATCGCCCACGACAATATAAGGCTCGGGCAGTTCATAGATAAAAGTGTGAAATTCTGTTTTTGACATGTGGTAGTTCGGGGGGATGTATAAAGAGGCAATTGTGACCATCTTATTAAAGAGTACTGTACGGACAGCAACTGCCTCTAGAGGCGTTTTAAGCTGTATTTGCCGGCAAGCAACACCTTTATCTACTACTATGGCCACACCGCCCGACGAGGCAAGGGCGTCGTTCCGGTCTTTTCGGTAAATGGCATACTGCCGGAGAAAGTTCGTGTGTGAAGGATTGAGATGTGTTTCTTGGACACACAGCACCCTTGGATTGTACTTATGTAGGAGTTCCTTAATGTCATCTAGATTGTGGAGTAAACCCCTAGCATTCCACTGTAGAATCTGTGTATCCATTTTATGTGTGTTTTGTGCTGTGTGTCTAAGAAAGATACATTAGGCTAGCTCACGAGGCCTTTCCAGGCCCCGTGATGGGGGTTTTGCCTTTCTTCCCGACGCGCTCGAGGGAGCTGCGCCGTTCTTTGGGCGTCTGAGACGCCGGTGGTTTGCTTGTATCCATCACCTCGTCTGAGGCGGTGGATAGTGCCCGCTGAGCGGACACGTTCGCGGGAGTTTCGGGCCTATCTGCACGGGCAGTGGCCCTGGGTCCGGCAGACCCGCGGGTCTGCTGGCCCTCCTTGGCAGGGGGCGGAGCAGCACTGGCTGCTCCAGCCGGGGGGGCTGACGGCGTAACCGCTGTCACACTCCGTGTGACTTGGGCGGCCGCCGAATGATGTGACGTTGCCCCCCGGCGCGCCACATCGGTGTAGGACGGACTAGACTGATTGTGAATAGAGAAGCGTTTGCGTGCCTCTTGGAAGGATAGATTAAATTTGATTTTGAGTTCAATGATTTGTTTTTCTTTTTTCCAAGAGGGGCATGAACGGGAGTAAGCGGGGTGATCTCCGTCACAGTTAGCACAGTGGGTGGTGAAAGTACAGGTGTCAGGTAAGTGCTCATTGGATGCACATTTTGCACAAGTTGTGCGCCCTCGGCAGGTTTGCGAACCATGCCCGAAACGCTGACACTTGAAGCATCGGCGTGGATTCGGGATGTATGGCCTTACACGAAGTTTGCAGTATCCAGTTTCGATTGAGTCTGGTAGGTTACTTGTTCCAAAGGTAATGATTATGTGTTTTGTCGGGATTTGCTTATCGTCGCGCCTGATGGTTATTCTTTGAACTTTTACTACATTCTGGTCTTGCCACCCCTCAAGTAGCTCACTCTCACTAAGATCGAGTAGGTCATCTTCAGAGACGACACCGCGGACAGTGTTCAAGGATCTGTGTGGGCCTACTGATACAGGAATATCTCCAAATGCCACAAGCTTCGAGAGTTTGTCATACTGTGATTTGTCACGGACTTCGAGAAGAAGGTCGCCGCTTCCCATCTTTGTTACTTTATAGCCTGGGCCAATTGCTTCGGTGAGAGATTTTGCTACAAGAAATGGCGAGATCATTCGGACTGTCCTAGTTTCATGCTGGCTGTGTACAACGTGGTACTTCGGAAAAGACTGTTGCGGTTTCATAAAAAAATTGAAAGTTTCATCGGTGCGCCCCCTTTTCAGGGAGCGATCAAGTAGCGGGGGAAAAGTGGTTGCCATGTAAAAATGAAAAATTCGGCGGCGATGGTAGCCACCCACCACCGAGCCCAACAAGGGGACGCTACAAGGTTGGAATACCTGTAGACGCCAGCCATGCATCGCCGCTATAACCTAATATAAAATACCCAAGGTTGGATAGCTACACCAGGTTAACCCTTGCCGCCCAGAAATTCGGAAGAGAGGAGAAGTGACTAGGAGACAGGAAAGATGGAAAAGTGAAAGAGAAAGACAAAAGACTGAAGAGGGGGACAGGAAAAGGCGACTGCCGATTTCCTCCAGGTGGGTCAGTCTGGAGGTGCCGTCTATGTAAAGCAGAGGCCGAAGAGGTGTGTTGCCTCCGCCGGGGGGCCTTAAAGGTCCGAACACCCTGCATCGGCTCAACCCCCAGGATCCCCCTTTCCCCAGACACGGCTAAGCCGCGCACGGCTACCCGCGGGAGGGTCCAACCCTCATGTGTTCGAGTCCGTGGTGTCGCAACACACCAAACGCCTGCTTACGCAGACGCCCCTGCAGGATCTCTTCAAGATTGTGTTTGTCATACCTGTTGTCGTGAACCCAGCTATCATACCTATATATGGCACTGTTGCTAAGGACGGTTTGCAGATGGAAACACGAGTGTTCCGCTTGTAAGGCTTGACGATTAGGTCTGTATTAAGTGGCGGCCATCTGTTTCCGTCAGTGGAAAGCGAGAGTGTACACATTTTGCATCTAGTGGAAAGTTCCGCCTGTTGCATCTACAGGCGACTGTCAGTGTAAGCCCCCGGCCTCTTCAGGATAACTTGCTCCCCCTGATAATCTGATGGGATATGGAGCAGAAAATGCTGCGATAAAAGCGTGTATATGTGTCCTGTCGGAAGGCATTTTTACAGTTGGCAAGTAGAGAGTGATTCAAGAGGGTGGATCTAAAGCGTAGAACGTATGCCACCTTGTTAGCACGAATGCTAAAGGGGGGAGAAGTTGTTCTCAGCATGGCCTTGAACTCTACTGTACGTTTATGCCACTATGTGTATTCGATTAAGGATGTGTATCTACTCATTCACAAACTTCCACTGCCTTGAAAACTTTCTTGCGCTCTGAAATGACCTCTATAGAATACGGGATGACATCGATATCCCTACTGGATATTTAAGCGTGCATGATGTCGTAGACAGCTTTTTGTTTATTACCAGAGGGGTAGTCTACCAGCTATTTCGCTAGATTCTAGGCACAAATCGCGTTTGCACACAGCACGCGTTATATGCAGAATGCCTTTGATTGGAAGAAACTGTGCAAAGACTTTAGTAGCTCCCAGCGATAGTGACCCGGTTCCTTACCTCTATTGTCCGATTTCATTTTTCTATGAGGATCCCCCTTTTTAAATTACTACTCCTCCCAAATCATATATAATATGCCCTCCTGGCAGTGTATGCTTAGCTGTAAGAAAACTGCAAAATGGTAATACACAAGCAAGTTTGCTACATCAAAATTCCGACAGATTTCCCGTCGCACTATTTGTGGTTTGACCCGGTAAGCATTTATGTTAACTTCTTCTTCGGTTGTATGTTGTCAGGAATACCACCGGGTTTTACTTATCGATTTCTTCTCCTCCGTCTAAAGGATTGTCTAATCATGGCAATAGTCAATAGACAAATGACAAGAAAAAGGAAAAAAATCACATTAGGCGTCACAGAATATTCCCACTGACATGGTACCATTATTTCCGTGTACATTTCGAAGTGGTGCAAGCGTAGAAATCAGTGGCATACTCACAGTTACGTCGCTGCTGGACTCTCTCTGCCAACGATGTCCGTGTCCGATGCACTCAATCTGCAGGTGGTACAAATGAGTGACATGATGGCGGGTTCCATTGTATCGCTACCACTTGTCACAACTTACGACATGGCACGACAGAAAGGAAGGCGCTACAAACATAAAACTTAATGCTAAAAAATAACCCGCAGACCGCCCGAAAGCAGTGCACTTTTGAGTTGGAATAATACTAATGATAGAGTTCGATGCGAGCAACAGTACACCTCAGTGACAAGCACAAGCATACTGCAGACATAATTACGCATCTACTTTGGTTGTGAGCAGTAATCCGAACAACATTCACATTCAGTAAATTATGATGAAACCAACTCTATTTGAGGGCGCTCAGGTGGAGGCCATAACGTGTATGTCCTGCGCCACGCTGTGGCATGGTGTTGGATAGCCATCTTGGCTCCGAGTGCATCTTTGTGGTTCACAATTTGCATTCAGAGCGCACTGGATTATCGACAAAACGTATACACACCAGTATGTGATGCAGCTCCGTTATAATGGTTTTCGATTACCCGTGGGGGAACGTAAGCGTAAAAGTTATTAACTGAAATGGTTACGTTTACTTTAGACGCAACTGGTTTCATGTACTGATTCTGGGTACCCACCCAAAAGCGATATCATTGGTCTGCGCATAAAAGGCAAATGCCCCCCCCCCCCCGCACTCCTAGTGCGTGCCCTTTACCCCCCACCACACCATAAAAAACATAAAACAAAAGCAATTCGGGCTAAGCCACTGGCTACAGACACCCACTTCGCATGGCGTCTCTTATGCAGCTCTCGGCGCGTGTATCCTCCTGAGGAGCGCATGCGTGAAGCAGCTTCCTACCGTAATACGGCCTAACGTTCATTTCCTGCAGAAAAAGCAAGGCATGTTCCAGGTTCTTGGACAACATGTTGCTACAGGCATTGCGTGCTGCAAATGCTGAATGTCGCGAATACGCAAAATACAGTCGCCGAAGCGGTAATGCCAACATTACCTGCATTATCAAGCTCACTACGTGGCCGTCGTAATATCTGGAATGTAAACGATAAAAGGAAAATCTTGGAAGCATGAACTGACTTTGTTTATGGCCACAAAACCTATATAAAATAGTTGACGCTTCACGTGTGCGCGGCTCGTCGATGGCGAGATTAAACAATGGCTGCCAGAGTTCTGCTATTGGCTCCTATGCGGCACCGCATGTCAGTGCTGGGAAAGAGCGTGTCGCGACTGCGTTACAACTGGCACCCGAGCCAGAAAAAAAAACTATTTCCAAGGCATAGGCTGCACTTACTCGGTATGTCACGAATTCGAAACAACCGGGGTCAAGGGGTAAACTGCCGCATTGCTGCCAGTTGTTTTTTATCTTTTTTGTTAGATGTCTGGAAAGCGAGAATGTCATAAGAAACAGTAAAAAGTACAGCAAATAATATGCATTGCATGAACGTTGCAATGTTCTGTGATGTTAACTGCACAGCGATTTGAGTCAGCCGTTAGCCCACACTCAAAACGGCATCATGTCGTCGTGTTAGGCCTAGAGCAGCTCCAGACTAACGAGAACGGGCGGTGAGCTGCAGCTCGTATTCTCTTGTGCTTAACCGCCAACTGGCTGTTTATATTGAATCAGACGTTAACAAAACTACTATGCAAGTCCGGCTGTTGCACCTCTAATTACGCTGCCCTGACTGAACCTTAGGATTTGCCGCGCTGTCTTTTTTTTTCCTTTTTCCCCCTACAAGATAGCTGTAGCAGGGGGGTTTACCCAAACGTGAGAGCATTATTAGGCGCCGAGGGCAGAAAGTTGGAGCGGAGGGGGGGATAATATGTTTCGGTTGTTGCGTTCTTCGTTCTGCTCGAGTCAGAATTCATTGTTTTTGTGCTTTTCTTCAGTTACGTTATAATTAGTGCTACCTAAATGCACCAGCGATAATTTAATATGTGAAAGATTCCTTTTTCAGAGGCTGCAAAGCAAAGACGCTTAGGAGTTTTTGCGAAAACATTGTTATTATGGTGCATCTTATTGCGAAACTAATTCAGCGAATTTTTAAACAGAACGGTTTATAGCTAACGTGACCAAGGCCACACTATGTGCTCTCATAATTACGCATAGTTTGGCTCAGCGAGGTAATGCAAAGACATTGGCAATCTGCCGCTGAGGGATGGGTCTTGCGATACCAAATCACGGTTGCAGCAGGTAAATTCTGGTAGGAGCGGAATGCAAAACCTTCACGCATTAAATTTCTAGCACATCAAAAAAAAAATATCCCAAGTGGTTCTCATAAATGGAGTTGGTAATTGTTGTATCTTCACAAGCCAGGCATGCTTTTCACAGTCTTTATTTCGGCATGTGAAGGGGCAGCCTCAAAACACATCCAAGCATTATCGTAGCGTCCACAGCCATTTGAACAAGTGGCACCCGGTTACACATGCGCATTGATGTTCACTCGTTTAGTCCCGCCACTGGATAACCTCAACACGTGCAACATATCGCAATGTGAACACAACAATCCCTGTCTCGCATACTTTAAGTACGGCTTTAACCCCAGCGATCTAGGAGGCCGCCGTGGCCGGCTGCTTGTACGGAGCGTCGTCACTGCAGGTTGCTGCGTGCGCTCTGTGCTTGACTGTTGTGTATGGGGGGAAGCGTAGGCGTCAGAGCAGTTGGGTCCCGTTCTTCGGGTATATGGGGCACTTGGAATTCGTAGACCGCAGCTAGCTCTTTGTCCGGTTCCAGACACGAGTGGCGCAAATGATCGGAATGTATGTACATATCGCACACGATTTCCTGCCAACAATAAGTAGGCGCACGCCGATTGGACCTGCAACACATTACCCGGCAGCCTATTTACCGTCTCACCTCGCACTGATCGTACAAGTACGCAGTCATTCACAGGAAAAGAACGAAAAAAAAATGTCACAGTTTCGCCCTAAGGGCGAAGCAACGAATGCGATAGCAACACAGCAATGTCATACGAAGTAAGGTGAACGGCTTTGGTAGCATTGTGAATTGTAGTAAACATGAGCTGATTAAGTAAGCAGGTGTGCTGCGCCGTAAGTAGACCGACATGAAGAGAGACTCGATGACCACGAGAAGGCGCGTGTGAAACGGTGGTGTTGATGAGAAGCGCTTCCCGTGGGCAGCGCGTGCGAAGGGCACACCTGTAGCGCTGCACTGCCGATCCGGGCAGCATTGCATGTGTAGCGTGCGTTGGAAAATGTGGCCCGACTATTAATGATGATTGTTGGAGTTTTTTGGCGCAAGGGCCAGATGTGGCCAAAGAGCGCCAAGGCGATGATAATGACTTGTCAGTGGTACATGAATGGTGAATTAGAAGGTTTGGATAAAACAGATGTGGCATGGCTGTAAAGAGGCCTAAAATAGTCGCTGTAAAATGCGTAAAATCTATAGGTACTAAGAATATGGCAATGACTAATGAAGTGTGCTATGGATACGAGGTATGCATTGTGAAAGATTGATGATATACTAAGATATGTCAGAGGCTAAAAGTTTTCAAAAACACTAATGCCTTAACAGAGCCCTTGAGATGTAAGGGCCTGGAGGCATGTGCTATATTCTCACAGTGGCATCCTCTTGAGAGAGGATGCATTACGTATTTCTTGGGCTTATAACATGCAAGACAACATCATTCAAAAAGGCGAGGACTACTTTGGTAATGAAAAGCGGTTCTTTGCCAAGAAACATAGCGGGATGAAGAGGGATAGAACAGCGGTATGCCAGAGGAAAATGTTTCTTCCTCTCTCTCTCGGCTTCCCTACATTCCAGGAGGACGTGAAGAACGGTGAGCCGCTCGCCACATCTACCACAGGTTGGAGGATCATTACCATTCAATAGAAAATTGTGGGTACCATATGTGTGTCCTATTCTGAGGCGACAGAATAGGACATCAGTTCGCCGTGTTTTTGATGCAGCGGGCCAGAAACCTAACTGTGGCTTAATCAAGTGAAGCTTATTATTTGTTTGCGCATCCCACAAGCGTTGCCAGTAGCTTCGCAGTTTCTTCCGCAAGAAAGGTTTCAAATCTGTTACAGGGACAGCAACGGTAGGATTAATAGCGTGTGATGTTATTGATGTGGCCATTTGGTCGGCAAGAACATTACCCTCGATGTCTCTATGCCCAGGCACCCAGCATATTATGATTTGTTGTTTAGATGCATAAACAGAGCAGATCAGTGAGTAGAGGTTCATAATTACAGGGTGTTTATGTTTTTGCGGCATCATTAACGCTTTAACAACGCTTAAAGAGTCGGTAAATATTACAGCATTTTGGAGTTTCAATCTATCAATGTGTTTCACCGCCGATAGTACTGCATAGGCCTCTGCCGTAAAGATGCTTGTGTGGGGATAAAGTACATCGGATTCCGAGAAAGACGGACCGACTGCCGCATAGGAAACACCAGCATGTGACTTTGATGCGTCTGTGTAAAATTCAGGGCAAGAGTATTTTGACTTTAGTTCTAAAAAGTGCATTTGAATGTGTGCATCTGGCGCGTGTTTTGTGACTTCAATAAACGATGTGTCACATTCAACCAGCTGCCACTGCCACGGCGGTAGCAGCTTCGCTGGAGGCATTAGGCAATGTTCAAGTAGTGCAGCACCCATTTCTTCACTTAGCTTTCTCACGCGTAGCGAGAAGGGCTGCTTCGCTGTTGGTCGATTATTAAATAGTGTGGCAGATGTGGTATCGTTTATGGTAAAATAGGTAGGATGTGTACGGTTTGAATTTATTTTAAGGAAATATGTAAAGCTGGCATAAGTCCTCTGAAGGTGGAGCGACCACACGTTCGCTTCCACATAAAGGCTTTGTACGGGGCTTGTCCTGAAGGCCCCAGTCGCGAGGCGGATTCCTAAATGGTGAACAGGGTCCAACATTTTTAAGGCGCTGGGTGCAGCAGACTGGTAAACTATCGCCCCGTAGTCAAGTCGTGAGCCGACAAGGCACCTGTACAAGTTCAAAATGCATTTCCTGTCACTGCCCCATGTTGTACGCGACAGCAGCTTCAATAAGTTCATTGTTTTCAGGCACTTAGCCTTCAAATATTTGATGTGCGGAACGAATGTGAGTTTTGAGTCCAATATGATGCCTAGAAACTTGTGCTCTTTGCTTACAGGTAATGTGGTACCAGAGAGCTCAATAGCAGGGTCTGGTACTATTCCTCTCTTATTAGTGAAAAGGACGCATGTGCTTTTCTGTGGGCTCAACCTAAAACCGTTTTCATCAGCCCATTTAGCCACTTTATTTCAGCCATGCTGGACATGTCGTTCGCAGACAGCAAAGTTGCACGATTTAAAACCAATCTGGACATCATCTACATATACAGAGTAGAACATCGTTCGTGGAATAGCCGCGCGTAGAGAATTCATTTTCACAATAAACAGTGTACAGCTAAGCACACCGCCCTGCGGGACACCAGTTTCCTGGGTGAAAGACCTAGACAAGGCCTGGCCCACCCTTACACGAAAGGTACGGTTAGAAAGGTAGCTTTGCAGAGTACTCAACATGTTGCCGCGGACACCCATAGCGGAAAGGTCTCGGATAATACCGAAGCGCCATGTGGTGTCATATGCCTTCTCTAAATCAAGAAATACGGAGAGAAAAAACTGTTTGTGTATAAAGGCATCCCTTATGATTGCCTCGATGCGGACAAGGTGGTCTGTAGTCGACCTACCTTCCCGGAAGCCACATTGGTAAGGATCTAGTATTCCGTTGCTTTCTAGGACACAGATTAGGCGCCGGTTAATCATCTTTTCGAAGAGCTTGCACAGACAGCTTGTCAAAGCAATGGGTCTGTAGCTACTAGGTAAGGACGGGTCCTTGCCCTGTTTAAGTATGGGGATTACTATAGCCTCTTTCCAAGAAGATGGAATGGAACCAGCAGCCCACATGACATTAAAAAGAGAGAGAAGTGTCTTTTGTGTTTCAGGGTGTAGGTGCTTGATCATTTCATACATGATACGGTCAGCACCTGGTGCCGAACCGTTGCAACAAGCAAGAGAAGCTTTAAGTTCAGCTAAACTGAACGGGCAGTTGTAATGTTCATTTCGGGCACATTTCCGATCGAGGGGCTGTCGCTCTGCGCGTTTCTTTGAACCTCAGGAATGTTTGTGTATAATGAGATGCACTGGAGACATATTCAAAGTGTTCGCCCAGACAGTTTGCCTGATTCTCCAGGCCATCTCCTTGGGTACTCACTAAGGGCAGCGGGTTCGTCTCACGGCCCTTTAATTTATTCACCCTGTTCCATACTTTTGCCTCGTCTGTGTAGGAATTTATTCCAGAAATGTACCTCTCCCAACTCTCTCTCTTGGCACGTCGACGTGTCCTTCTGCCTTGCGATTTAACCTGTTTGAAATTAATAAGATTTTCGGCAGTAGGAGAATCGCGAAGCAATCCCCAAGCTTTGTTTGGATTTTTGCGGGCTTTACGACATTCTTCGTTCCACCAAGGAATGCGGCGCTTCTGAGCCAGTCCACTAGTTTGTTTAATACATTTTTGTAGCAGCGTCAATAATAAAACCAGTTAGATATGCTACGGCGTCGTCCACGTTAAGAGCAACAATGTCATCACGGCCTAAGTGTGTTAGCTCTCGGAACAG